>NC_134269.1:61914314-62217314 GCF_031893055.1 Leptodactylus fuscus
CATTTTGATATCACAAGAAATGAGCTGAAAAAAATGGAAACTGAAACAGATATACTTACAATTTGCTAAGCTCCAGATGTTGAAAAAGCTGCCAAGACAATGTTGTCAATCGATTTCCAGACAGATTTCTAGAAAAAAAACAGGAAACAAGCTTATAAATATAGTAATAATTTTTTAAATGTTTATTAGTGTTTCAAATCTTCCCAACCACATTTGTCAGTAGAAAGAGCATGCTGGGCTTTAACATAATTATTATTAGAGATGAGCGAGTACTATACCATTTCGAATAGCATGCTCCCATAGGAATGAAAGGAGTTGCCAGTGCGCAGGGGGTTAAGTGTCCATTCATTCCTATGGGAGCGTGCTATTCGAAACTACCATTTTGAATAGTATTCGCTCATCTTTATCTTTTAGGTAAATTCTTCTACATTTTCCACCACCATATTTGGCTGTGGGATGCCCATTAGGGTAGTTCACACCAGAACCCATTCTCCGCATTAGGCAATCCGGTGGGTTTCCTTCTTCTGCCCAAGAAACTGGACAGGAGACGGAAACCCGGCAGTCAGTTGTCAAACCCTTGAATGGGTTTGGAAAGTGTCCGCCTGTGAGCATCTTGTGCCTCTCCGTGGCGAAACAGTTTCTTTTTAACTGGACACAAATTCGGATATGCAGTGTACGGTTAAAGAAAAACTATTTCGCCATGGAGAGGCACAAGACACTGACAGGTGGACACTTTGCAAACCCATTCAAGTGAATGGGTTTAAAAACTGACTGCCAGGTTTCCGTCTCCTGTCCAGTTTCTCGGGTAGAAGATGGAAACTCGCAAAGCGGAGACCAGGTGCTGGTGTGAACCCACCCTTACCTGCAGTGGCAGCGGCTTTGTTGTAGCTTTCTGCTGCCGATCAGGCTCAGACAAATGGGTCTAATCAGCAGGGAATCCCCAAATCCATGGCAGAGTCCTATGTATGAATCTACCCTCACTATCACTGGGGATAGGCCACTGCTATAGATGTCTGACAGAGGCTCATTTATATATTTATATGGTATATGTAATATACCTATATTATAAGACCTATATTAGATAAAGACCTCCAGACATTTGATAATGGGTCAATATTGGGTAAATTTATTGTAGTTAGAACAGAAAGATTGGGATTTCTTTGAAATTAGTGCCATTTAAATGCAGATTTCTAGTTAATTAACTTGCTAATATCTATGCATATTTGTGCTTTACCCTAAAATAATCTAACCAAAAATTCAAGAGACTTCCCTGGAGCTTGTCCTCTGTTTGATTGTATTTCATTTAGATCCATATCTTAATGAACATGTAGAAACTCTGCTAAACAATTATTCTCATTCTTCTGAGGTCGTTCCATTTAATCCAAGGAAGGAAACTGATACAAAACAAGTATTGAGTAACAGTCTCTGTCCAAGAATGTAAAAGGGAGCTGATGGTATCTATAGAACTGATTTTCCAGTCTGTTAAAAATTTCCAGTTCTATTAGCCACATTTCATTATAGTCCATTATTAATTATGAAAACTCTTTACTGCAAAGAGATGAGTGCACAGAGGCACCATTCATAATCCTGGCACTGATCTAGTGACAGATGCATCGCCAACAGCTACATGCAGATGAATGTACCTGCATGCGGCTCACAGATGCAAAGAAGAAACCACTGTATAAGGGAGACAAGAACAAAATGTTAGGAGAAAGCTACAATGTAACCTGATGATATCTCTACCAGATCAATGATAGCTTCAGCATTCCTAAACTTAAATACAGATAAAGAACTCCAAGCCAAAAGAATTTCCTTCTAACTTTAAATTAAACAATTCCTGAACGGCTGATTTCCTTTGCGCCTTCATTTATCTTGCAAAGTATTTCTGCATTCCCTAGATCAATGCTAGAATAACTACAGCTTCTAAAGGGTACAACACAAAAGCGCGTTGCTGAATTTTGCTAAATATTCTTTGCAAAAACTTCCAATTACATGCTTCAAGTCACGTCCAAAACATATTCCCAATTTCCGTTAAAGTACATCAATCATCCCATTCAAATGGGGGTTTTTGAGGATTGAAAAGTCAAAACAATTTTATCTCTGGAAAAATGGGTTGTGTTTGAAGTCCTCTATGTTCGATAAATTTTCACAACTATATAGCGTAAAAATGTATAAAACATTACAAACGATATCAACTTCTCAGCCCTGATATACGGCAAAGCAACATGTAGGGTAAAGTCAATGGTAGCCATGACCAACACCTGGAGCCCTCACTAATTATCTGCTGTGGCCACCAAGTTTGTACAGTGGACACAACCAGAATGACACAGCTCCATACATTGTAAAATTTTCATGCCGCACACTACTGGAAAACAGTTACTTGAATAGGAACTGAGAAGAAGTATCCATAGTCCCCCAAATCAAGAGTACAGGTCTGCTTCCAGCTCTATCCATTGTGCAGAAGGGTTGGTCGCAACAGCCAATCCGTGAGTGACTATCCTAGTCAGCGGTGTATCAAGGATTTCATATCGTTTCGGTTAAGGTCGGAGTCTCCACAGCGCTGTGCAGAGGCTGCTGGCCCCCTCTCCTTGCCACAGTCCCGAGTCCCTACTGCCAGGTCTCGGGAGGCAGGCCAGAACCTCTGGGGTCATGTGCAGGGGTTACCGGTCTCCTCCCAAGTCGGACGGGGGACTTTCTGGTTTCAGCTTAGCGGTGGACCGGAGCCTATTTAAAGAGGGCTCTGGCTCCAGACCACCACTTGCTATTCAGTTCTACTTCTTGTCCTGGTAGTAAGTGTTCTCTAGTTATCTTTTTGCCTGTGTTTCTGACCCCTTGCCTGACCTTGCCTTTGCCTTCTGATTTTGTATTGTGCCTTACTCCTGTTTATGACCTTGCCTCTAGACCTCTGCTTCCTGAGCAACATTTTGTACTGCTATACCGCTCCTGTTACCTGCCCGACGTTCCTTTGGATTTCCCACTGTAATCTTTTTGATGACCCGGATTGTATGACTACGCTTTACTCTCTGCTTCCACCTGCTGACCACCCGCCTCAGCCTTCTGGATCCTTGGACCTATACTGCAGCCTAAAACACCTGCTGGTAAGAGATCTCAGTGTCTGGTTTACCGTGATTTGTGGTGCACTGCGTGTTTGACATTTCCCAACCAGCAACGCTCTGCCCAGCAGTACAGCCAAGTCAACCCCCACTATTTGGGGCTCTGGTGAACACCATTGTGGCATTGGAATTGGTGTAGCTAGGGGGGTGTTGGACACACAGCGCTGTGTTAACCATTTAAATTGGTGTATCTAGTACTGGTTCTCACTTTGGCTCTGAACTGCTTCTGGTATCCTAACAGATATATAAGGATCGGCCACCCTCCATAACTGCGGCTCAAAAGAGTAATGTAATCCAGATGGTGGAGATTATTGACACTTGTAGGGTTAATGTTATTCATATATATTTGAGGTCATCAGATCATGATAAAATAACTAACATGTCTACTCACCTCCACTAGACAAAAAACAGGGACTGGGCTGTGCCAGGAGATCAGCAGAGGGGGTTGCCATGTTAATTATATTATCATGCCCCATGGGCCTCAACTGTATATAGTTATTATTACCCTATAGGCTCTACAAGTTCAGCAAGGAAGTGGTTTTTAACCACAAAACTGCTCCCTTTATGTACTATGATTCTAATCATAGACTGTGTACAATCCCTTTAATCTGATCTACAAACCATGATGTAGAATCTATGGAAAAATGGTAATAATAGACTCTCTAATACAAAGTAACAAAATCAGGGAGAGTGCTGCAGCAAAGTCAGAAATCTAAAGTTTACCGAGGCCTGTAATATTTATTGAGCCTCTTGGCACTGTTTCTCCATAAAATGATATATATAGTATCTGCTATCCATTTGCTATAGCACTGGGAAAAAGAACACTGCTAAAAATGTGACAGGAGTTTATGTAACTTCTTTGATATTAACAACTCCTCCTGAGGATCTGAAACCTGCTCCTTGCAATGAATATAGAGCTGTGAAAGACCTCGCAACACATATGAAAATATCCTAATGGAAGCGGACAGGAAATGCTGATTTAATTTGACAAATTGCAAACTCTGCAATGACTAAAGCAGAATTTCAGATCTTATCTTAGCAAGATGCCCACTATGGGGGGTCATACATAAGAAATGAGATACAGTAGCTACTTCAGTGATATGAAAAGGAGGAGGATAAAGGAGGGTATGCTTTGTCAAAAATTAACAGTAACGAGTAATGGTATGATAATGTGTTTATGCTCGATAACGCTATCGGTCTGTTTTTATATTTCAAACATTTATTGGATCGTTTGTAAAGTTTTTATTTTCCCTATCAGTATGTCTTTGTAGAATGGGAGGAAATCCACGCAAACACGGGGAGAACATACAAACTCCTTGCAGATGTTGTTCCTGGCAGGATTCGAAACCAGGACTCCAGCGCTGCAAGGCTGCAGTGCTAACCACTGAGCCACAGTGTTACCCTGTAAAGTTTTTTTTTTTTTTTTTTTCATTATTATGGAATGTTTAGCCACAGGTTCCATGTGAGGCTTCAAGTAATTGGTATCAAGTAACAGCATGGGGATCTCAAGTCTTTAGGAGAAAGATATAAGTCAAGACATAATGGGGCTAGAAGAAAGTTACAAAGTTTGTTGCACATTGGAAAATTTTTGATGAAAATTGTTTGCATTTTGCACCCCTATTGTCACTTTTTTTTCAAAAGGGTTGTGGCAGTGTGGGCGCAGGACATCAGCCTCATCAGATTTACAAACAATTGTAATGTATTTTTATAACCTTGATGCCATCAAGAAGGTGAAATAGATTTCTCTTTCTGCGCACAGACCCAGAGGATGCGCCTAATTTACGATGAAGAGTGAATCTTGATATAAATTAGGTAGAAACTCTGGCAGGGACTGGCATGGTCTTGGTAAATCATCCCACATATCTATGGGGTGTTGTAGGGTCCAGTGTCCAATTGCCATCAATGCCAACATGTTATTAATAGTTTTATTATATATATAATTTTGAGGGGTTTATACAATCTGGTACTGACATTCCCTAATGAAGTCCTAACTTACAGTATATAGCACAAATATGGTTTCCTGAAAGCAAACTAATTCACTTATATTAGTTAGCAGTAGCACACATTACTGTTCATTTCAGTCACCATTTTGGGGGGGCGTTCACACTATCGCCGCTGTCCGCCCAGGGGTTTCCTTCCTAATTCTGGAGAAACTGGACAGGGGACAGCTTGCCGGTGGTCAGCTTTAAAGCAAAACGCCAGTGTCTGTATGCAGCCTCTCCACCCGGAAACTTTTTTTTTTTTTTTGCATGGACAACTTTGTGTACATGCAAATAAACAAAACAAAAACGTTTCACTGTGGAGAGGTTGCATACGGACACCAGCAGTTTGCTTAAAAAATCCATTCAAATGAATGGGTTTTAAAGCTGACTGCCGGCACGCCGTCCCCTGTCCAGTTTCCCCGGGGTATAGGATGGAAACCCTGGGCGAACAGCGGTGGTAATGTGAACTCCCCCTTAGTTACAATGAATTTCTGAGGAACAGAGATGTATTACATTTTTTAACCAAAAAGCAGAGTCTCAGAAACAGGCACCAGTTTCTTTCTAGGGGTTTTGAAGAGAATAATGGACTGCCAACCTTATGCTCAATACATGAAATCATGAAAGTTCATTGCTTGTATTCACCTTAATAGACAAGTTTCAACTAATAGCAGCAGTCTGAAAACTAGTAGACATCCAATGCAGATAAAATGAATCCATAGTATAGCATTTGTTTCAATGTCTTTCAAGAAAACAATACGTTTCAAGAATCCAATGTAATATCATGGCTAGCAAAAACTTTTGAAAGACAGTAATTCACAAAAATAGATAGATTGACATCATATAGGATATTACTTTGTGATATAATGTCACAAAACTATATTGTCTTGCAAATCCGACTATCTTGTGACATGTGTACACTGAATAATACCCTATATATGTATCCGCACTATGACTGTCTTTGACCTTGAAGGATAAAACTGACTGGCAACACTTTGCTTGGTAGCTGGAAGTAATAAATAAGGAATACAATGTCCTGCTATTGAAGCAATACCTGACAGAGCAGAATACCCTGAAGTATTAACTAATTGAGATGAATTTGTTCTCTTTTGCTGTAATTATAAAACTGACCATTTTGCATAATTTAGCATAAAACTAGATTGATGGGAAGTAATACTGAAATGTATTAGGTAAAGGGTTTCACGATACGCTAATTTAAGATATTTATTTCTAATTCTAGAACAAATACAGAACAAACACAAGCAGACAATTGTTATACATATAAAAGATGTATCGGGGGGGGGGGGGGCAGTATTGAAATTTTGACCCATTTAACATAGATGTCATGGATTTTGAGTTAACTATCAAACATTCGTAGAATATTTGAAGGTGAGAATTGCAACTTTTGGTGCCCTTTTATGATGCAAACATGGGTGTCCTATTTTTTGGATTCACGCATATGTTTGGCTCAAGAAACTCACACCCTATTCCAACCTTAGACTGGGTCTACATAGGATGGAATGGCATTGGATTATCCACAGCAGACTTGCCCGTGGCTAATCCGCTGTGTTGTACAGTAGAAGCAAATTGAATAAGATTTAGGCAATTAGAAAACCGCAAAGAAAATCCCACTGAGCAGTTTGATTCGCAGAGCAGATGTTTTAAGCCAGAGCAGGTTTTCCGTGCGGGTTCACCTTGGCTCTGACACCTTGTAATGCACAGGTTGACAGCAGTGGCAGATTTCTGCTGTGACTACCCTTTAAGTTCTAACATGAAATATCCCACTTTGTACAGTTTTTTTTGTGTGGAAATTTAGGAAATTCACTGTTTATTTCCTGCAACCGGAAATTAGCAGCGGATAAATAACACATTTATGTCAGCCCTACATAGGAAATCCTTCCTTTTAGTCAAAGAACTTAGTGACTTGATAAAAATCCAATTTCTCTAAATAATTTGGTCAAAACAAATAGGAACCACCTGATCCTCAGAATCACAACATGGTTGCCTGCTTCAGTGATTGGAAGACAATGACTTAATATTGGGTGATTTCATTCCATCTTTGCTGAAAATGAAAACAGCACTCCATGTACAGACCGCTAGCTGGGCTTTTGCTTGTACACAGCAGCCAATCTGAACAAGCAGAGCCGCAGTAGAAAAAGTAACAAAGACGCTTCCTACGACAAAGATGAAACCATTTATTTCACATTACCTCAGACTCTGTCTAGACAATGGAGCTAAGCTGAAGTCACAAATCACAGTTCTGCTTTTAACAGAGGAGAACTGAAAAACAGCCAAGACAGTGGACGAAAAATAAGCAGATAAGATTTACCCGAATGGAGTGATTCCCAGGTACATGTAATCTTAAACCCACAGCTAGACTTTAGACTTCAACGTATTGACATACAGATGTGTTCACCTTTGGGATAAGACTCCACATTGCATAAATTATTTTTTTTTTTTCTTTTTCAGATTTTCAGATTCAGGTTTTTTTTTTAATCCAAAGCCAAGAGTGGCTTTAGCGGAAAATGGAAATATATAGAACGTATTTATAGTTCTTCCATCTGCTCAATCCGCTGCTGGCTTTAGCTTAAAAAAAAAATAAATAAAACAATCTGCATCAAAAAAGTAGCTTTTCTGCAAAATGGAGCCTTAGGCTAAGGCCTCAAGGGATGATACACAGCACTAAAGTGCTGCGGGAACAACCACAGCGGGAGCACATCACGGTTCTTCCCACGGCGCTTTTAACAGAAAGTTCACTGTGGACTTTCTGTTACCATTATATTTACAGAAAAGCTTCTGGCGTTTCCATAGATATAACTGACATGCTGCGATTTCCAAAACCACACTGGGTTTGGAAATCGCAGCGTGTCCGTGCTGCGGTTTGAAATGTAAAGTGGGCATGGGATTTTCATGAATCCCATCCACTTTGCAAGATACTGTAATTTTTCCTGTGGTCTTTCTGCTGGGGCAAATTGTGGTATTTCCAGCCTATGGGGACCCAGCCTTAGCCTTAAAGGTTTTTTTCTGGCTTATCAATTGATGACTTATATTAGGTCATCAACTCAAAGGGATCCGAAGAGATCTTGGTGCTGCAAACTCTGCACAGAAAACCAAGCAGAGCACCGTACATTTCACTTGAATGGAACTGAGAAGCAAACAGGCCATTTGACCAATGAAGGCAATGTTACATAGCTTGTGCAGCGGCTACCACTTCATACAGCTGATCAGTGGGAGTCCTAGGTGGCAGACTCTTGTTGATCATACCTAAGGTTATCAATAGATGAAGTTCAGTAAACCCCTTTAGCTTTAGATGAACTTAGGACTTCAGTTTCTCAGCAGCATGTTAACAAAATCCTCTACAGGCTTCTACTCGGCACCCTAACCAATGGGTGTCTATATGTAAAATAAATGATATCCTAGCATTATTGTCTTTTTTCAAAGCTGATCACCTCGCACCTCTCATAATATACTGTGCCAAGGGAAAGGTAAAGGACACATCTCTTAATAGTTACAGATGTAGCAAACATTAATTTACCACTAATAGCTCAATGTTATGTGATATCGTTTTTAGGAAATGCAACAAAAACCATTGAAAAGGTTGAGCTTAAGGCGGATCTTTCAACTAGAGAAAAAAATCCAATTGTGTCAGAATTAATGGAGCAGCAGCCATTGAAAGATGTAAAGAGTCTGAGCTGGTGAAAGGTTTTCTTTAAGGTCTGTACCATAGTATAGTTAATGTGTTAATAAGTGTTAAGTTAAATGTAACACGGTACATTGTATGCCGCAGCACTGATCAATAGTTGTAAGAATGGTATCTATAGTATTCTTACAGCTTCTGTGCTGTCCATTTACTTGTATCATGTACCAAACCAGATTTGTTACTACAGTAAGACTATACTAGTGATGCCAGCCGACTAAAATTCCTGTTTAAAGATTTATTTACATTGAAATACTTTTTTTTTTTTTTTTAACCCAAGAAAATGGGGTTGTTGTCTTTTAAATGACTTTCTGGAAAGTAGATCCTTTCAATTAAAAATACAATTAAATGAACTGCACAAACACAACACAAAAGCAGCCATCATCCTATCATGTATTAATGGAAGCAGAGCGGTTATCTGCAGAATGATGCAAACATTGGACTCTTTTGAATAAAAGCCTTCTAGAGTGCATTACCATGAAAGCAAGTGTTATTTCACAAAGTACATCCCTCTAGCACATAAACAGCTTATGACCCATATAGCGTTTTAGTAAATAGCTACTTAAAAGGAAAAAAAAAAATGTTTTTGTACAAAATTGTCATTTTTTTCACTGTGGCCTGGATGTCCTATAATGCTAAAAAGGTCACCTGACCAGTGGCGTAACTAAAGTCTTGTGGGCCAGGGTGCAATCTTTTGTCCGGTGCCTCCTACCTCATCCTTACAGTGAATTATTGATGGTTATGGTTATGGTTAAGGAGTTTAATCCACCTTAGTGTAGTTAGGGTAATCTGTGGGTCTCCTTGGCTTATGGGCCATATGGAAGCTGCAATCTCAATACTAATGCCAGTGCTTATGGTCCCCCTAAGGCTCCTGACTGCACCTTCTGAACCCTCTCAAGTTACCCCCCTGCACTTAACCATGGATAAGTAAACTACTACCACGCCAACACTGTCTCATATAGCGATATATAATGGTTCACTGAGTATGTCATCTTTTTTTATATATTAGAGAAGAATATCATAGAGAGAACCATGGTGAGAACTTTGTGGTACAATGAAAAAGTTGCTTGAACAACTAAGGTTAATAAAAAGAGTATTGTTGTCAGATTCCAACCATGGAATATCGTCTTTAGAAAGCTAGGAGAGAGGAATTGTGAAGGATCTAAGGTAACAATTTAGGTCACATAAAAAGGACTAATATATGTGTTCCATATCCTGCTGTTCTTGGTTCAAACAAGATATTTGGCGTGAAAACATAGATTGAGTGGACCGGCGCTAATACTGTCACAAAATCTCTTATTGGTTCAGACTCTTTCAGGAGGAGCTGGAGTTCACAGTAATTTGAGACAAGACAGATATCATACAGTGAAGGTACAATAACCCCCTAGGATTGTAATGGTTCAGAAATAGGATTAGACATGCCCAATCTTAGAAGAGATAATGCTTTCCACCAATGTGTGTATGGTATTTGTTTTCACATATAGGAAGTCATATGTGTCAGGAAAAACTTAGAAAATGGCTTTTCCTCTAGATATTAAATATAGGATATGCCAAATGTATATACTAAAGGTTCAGGTTTGAGGAAAGCCTTGTATGGCCAAAGCATAACATTTGTATTCACTACTATTATTAAGGTAGAAATGCAAGTTAGATATTGTAACAGAAAGAATCAAGATTAGTTGAATCTGATGCCTTGGTTTCCTTGTACATAGTATTTATCAAAATTGTGTCCCTGGGTGCTGGGTACCAGGAGCATAAAATCCACTCTGATGTAGCCAGGGTGTTTAGATGTCAGAAGAACTTGTGTCCCAGAGTAAAAACCATCACAGTGTCTCACAAGTACCCAATGCCATTTGTATTAGTATAATAGTGTTGCCTTCTTATGCGGCAGTGAAGGATTTAATGCGTCAGACACAAGAACCAGTGTATGATTTCTACCTCTACTCTGCACCCCTTTAAGCAAGCCCTAGTTATTCTCTACAGCTATGGCTTCAATAAGGTTGATTTTACCCAGTGAGAGAAATTATAGATTTATCTCATTGTGATGGAGTTCTATGGAGAGCCGAGGGAACGAGACAGATGAACCATCTGAATGAATCAATGGAAGATAAATGTGGCTGGCAACTAATACTATCGTTCACATCCCAGAAATTCAAGTTTGTAATGCAAAGAGCCAATCTTAAAGGAAATAAGTTGATAGTAGTAACCTAAAGGGGTGACAATGTAACCCTAAAATCATTGACAGTAAAGTAGTTGACATATGTTTTGCAAGAAGCTTCTCAAAAAGGTTCACTATCACTCTACTTTGTAGCCAAGAAATGTGTAGTGAATTCTCCCAAAAAGATCCCATTGTTGACAAAGACCACCCCTTTATTTAGAATGATTTACTGTGAGAGATTTCTTTTTCATTATCTACTATGTACATTGGTCATTTTTTTTTAAAAGTGCCATCCCTCCACAGGCCATTTTCAATACAATATTAGGTAGCCAGTTCAAAGAGTTATATTGTAGCGGTACTACTCTATACCAACAGCACTATATAAAACTGGAGAAAAATGCCATATAGTCATAGACGGGGTTATCTCTCCATGCAATGATATCAATAGCAAATAAGTAAGTAAAGCAACCTGAGGCTAAAAGAACATTTTGTAAGCTGTCCTACTTAGCTCGGCACATCTGCTACAGATTTAAAGTGCCACTTTTGGAAGAAGAAGGTGTAAATCCATGAATTCCAGCATAATACAAAACATGAAGAGCTGAAAAGTCCATAAGTCACAGAATACAACGGTTGCTGCTGATAAATGATCCATACAGATTAGTACATCCAGAACATCTACTGTTCGGTCATAAAATACACACAAGATCTTCTCAAGCAGACTAAATCACATTGCAGTTCTTTTGCATGACAATGTGAAAGTTTCTTTTGACACAGAAAAAAATTATCAGCGTCTTCAAATAAATTAAAGCTGTTGTATTAAAAATGCTTTGGCTTGGTTTGTTAATGCCTGGCAGTGTCGGCATCATGTAGAGCCAAGGCTGGGTAAAGCTATGGTGTGTGCAATGCCAAAAAAACAGATGCCATTTAAAACTGTCAGGAAACCTGACAAGCTGTTGGGCAGTGTGATATACAGACAGGAGAACTGCTGGGATAAAGAGATTTCACATGCAGCATAGGAGGAAAAAGAGAGAACGATTATTTAAAGGGGTTGTCCCATCTCAAGGATCCTATCTATACTGGTAGCTTATGTAAATTGAAGACTTTTCCTAAATATATTGCTTTAGAAATTCTGCTTTGTTTACCTGCTATGTGACCTTATTCCTCCCATTGTTTAAACAGCGTTGCTATAACGGACCTGTGAGTTAGGACAAGTGACGTCACTCACTCACTGCTCTTGTCGGCAGGACAATGGTTCAACAAATTGCAGGTTGCTGTTAAAGCTGAGTCTGTTATCTCTCTCTCTATGTAAACTCACAGATAACACTGAGTCCATTCTGTACAAACATGTGCATATTATCTGACATGTATAAGTATTGTGCAAATTCTCCATTTAGCAAGAGGAAGGGAGAGGGAGGAGAAATGCAGGAAGTGATATGAAAAGACCTTGGCCAAACTGCTCAGATACTGAGGTGGGAAAACCCCTTTAAGTACATGTATGGTAGGAAAATGACCTATTATACAAAGAATCTGTTAAAAAGTTGTAAGTGCAATGGGGGCATTGCTGATCTTCACAGAGCTCAATCTCTTGTTGAAGATCTGAACTGAAAACTGCACATAGAAGAGTCATTCTCTTCCAATTGACTGGCATCCTCTGCTCTGGTTCCCTCATCTTTTCTCAGAAGAACTTGTTGCTGGCGTTCCTTGTCCAGAGCATGTGCCATACACTTGGTGAGGCTGATCTATGAAGTTTTTGAGGCAATCCTGATTCTAGATTAATTGCAAATTTTCAGCTAACAGATTTGTTTTAAGTCAGGTTATAATGCTAGACATATTTTATTTTTATATAATTATATGCATTAAAAAAATCCTGAAATATTGCAATTTTCAAATTGTGCTCTAGGGGTGGCCATACACCTTAGAAATTTTAGTGGGACCAGTCAACTATCTACTTTGTATGCACTACCAGTCAACTATCTATTTTGATTTCTGTCAGGTTTTCTGTCTTCTGATGTCTTGTGACAGATGGAGGAAAGAAGGTTCAATCTCTTTGCACAGGTCTAATTCAGACATCAGAGGAATATGGCAACAGATTATTCTCTTTTTGCCCTTCAGAACACATGTACATTCAGCCAAGGAGAGTATAAAGGTCAGTATACAAGTCAGTATACAGGTCAGTATACAAGTCAGCATACAGGTCAGGATACAGGTCAGCATACAAGTCAGCATACAGGTCAGCATACAGGTCAGAATTAGCAGTCTATCAAACAAATGTTCATCCAACATTCCTTAAGCTTTAGTTCCTACACTTTCTGTTGCATTTGAGCTTGACTCATGTATGGTGAGTGGGCGTAGAAGCAATCTATACCTAAAAATAGGATAACAAAGAAAAATAACACCTGAAGTAAGAGAGTGTAGGATGCATAATGTACAATAGTTGATAGGAACAAATGTCTTCCTTAAACCTCTTCTCGTCTCTGGATAGGGACTTCTGTACATGCCCCAAACCCTGACCACTACAATCTCCTATAGAAGCTACATAACATGACCGATGGCAGGTCTGACTTGGCAGATTTACCTACAGAGAGCTGCAGTGCTTCTTCTTGCATCAAAGTTGTCTGTAAGGAAATCTTTATTATCAAGCCCCACCCCTGATGCTCTTGCAGGCTGACTGCATATACATAAAAAGATGATTATCTCTGCATTACTTCATCTGACTGTGTCCCCAAGTACTGTATATGATTCTACATCCTGTCAGAGTGCTGGAGTCCAGCTATATCAGTCCTGGGTTTCTGACATATGTGTGGTTCAGGGCGGATCTGGAGTAGGCCTCAGCCCAAGTATGGATCCTGGACTCATTACTGGGCCAGAAAAGGCTGCTGCTCTTGCATTGCAGGGCAGTTCCATGAGGTGAAAGGAGATGTATGGTTCTGTCTTGAAACCCTGAGTCTGGTGAGACTATATTGCCCCTGTTTTGTTTGTGTGGCTGGCAATAAGTTACACGTATAGTTAGGTTATCAGCTCTGTTTAGCTAGTGGCTCAGACGAGCAGGTTTTAATTTATTTTTTTTGCCGTAGTTAAAGCTGTATTTTGTTTTATTTATTTTGTGCCTGAAGTCAAGGTTTAGTTATTTTCCTGTTTTTTTCTAAATAAACCAGCTTGCTGCATATTTTGCATCCCTGTCTTGACTTTTTAGGTCCGCACCACTGCTTCTACCAAGCTAACTTCCCCACAACCTATTAAAGACTAGTAGGCAGCCCTATTGTTAGTTTTGGAGACTTTTGCACCTGACTGACAGCTCAAAGTGGCTACAAGATGACAGAATCATACAAATATATTTTTGCTCAAGTATGGAATATAATTATATATTATTTATATTTCCAGAAATATAAAAATAATCACTTACACCAAAAATGTATTGGATTCCTATATCATATATATATATATATATATATATATATATATATATATATATATATATATATATATATATATATATATATATAGTTTTTGAAAAAGATTGAAAACTTAAAATTTAACTCAGCAATTTTCCGGCCTGATCGTGCCCTATAAAGGTTTTATGACAATCACATAAGGAACAGAACTGGTCTGTAGGAGAAACTCTGCGAGCACAAACAGTAAGAAGCTGACATTGGTAAAATGATAACAATACAAAAGTTCATAGCACAAACTAAGGCATCAGCCGCTTAGTGCACTTTTATTCTTCATAAAAACATCTCTTGACTGCCAGGTAAGATCTACATTGGAAATTGAACGGAAAGTGACCTCTGGGCAAATCACATTATTAGACCTCACAGAAGATGCCATAAGTATATTTTCCCATTTGAGCCAGTTACTGCTATGTTAATATCAAACGATTGTTCATAATCAAAAGGAGTAATAGAAGAGAGTGAAAGCCTATGGGTTAGTAAGCTGTGTTTTCAATGGTCATTCTAGAACATAACTCTTTTCCTTATTACTCTATATAACAAACCCTTTTATATCCTTTATGATAGAGTCTGAAGAAGACATAGCCAAGTTATTATGGTAATGAGCGACCGAGGCGAGGGAATTCACTGAACCATAAAAAACTGTTACTGAAAAAACTCTGACTGATACATAAGCCAGCACTTTATTCTTTCTCGGATCACCTTGCGTAACGTCCACAATTCATTCTTATGGCCCTTTCCATTAATATGTAGGAATATTTTACGATGCAATAAGAACTGTACCCTTTCTATACATGTAGTTTTTCTTTCTCAGCTTTGAATTGTAAGAAACAATTTCAATGAAGACTGTAAGAAAATAAACAAGAATGCTTTACAAAAGTATCCATCAGGTAGCAGCGGCAAGACAAATGTGTCACTGTGAAGGTCTGTGCTTTCCAAGCTTGGATGTATTCACTTCAGTTCGGTGGATAAGAGAATCCATGATCTATATTTTCATCACAGATTTTTTAAATTCTATATTCTGTTAAGGATTGTGGGATGGCATTGACTATGGTTGACATGATTCACTGCAACTACATGAGCCCTATGAGCCTACAGACTGAGGATGACTTATTGACTTCTACGAGAAAGATTTCTAGGCATCCTTTGTGCCGAGTATAGTATTCTAAGTAGAATGTGATATTCACCTAATGTCCATGGTGGATCCTTTGCCATCTATCTATCTATCTATCTATCTATCTATCTATCTATCTATCTATCTATCTATCTATCCATACATCCATCCATCCATACATCTATGTTATGTTATCACCCTCCACTGTGTTTCCAGTCTAGCAACACAATGTAAAAAACAGTAGGGTGCAATGCCCAAGACACAAACTGGGATCTTGCATTTGTAGAAATGAAAAAAAAGCAAGCAACACTCCAAAGTTAGTGAAAATATGGTTTATTCACCAAAATGCAAAAAACAAAAGCCATGTTTTTGGGCTCTCACTAAAATTTGGAGTATTGCCTGCTTTTTTCATTACTACAATTGGAGGTTTTTGGTCTGTGTCCTGGGGATAGCACCCACTACTTATACTACTATATATACATTTGTATATATTTATGAGCATGGAAAATGGAGAATACATCACTAACATTTGCAATAGGTCATTGTGTTATGGTACATAGATGTAAATTTGGCAGAATGATTAATGCAAAATTTTAAAATGACTACCAATCCAGGGGCATAGTTAGGGAGGGTAAAGGCTGTTTATTTGGGTGGGGGTTTGGGATTGGGGTGCAACTTTTACACATTTAGATGTAGAATAAGAGCAATGAATGAAAACTTTGCTCCAAGTAAAGGAAAGCCTAAGTAAATCTCTGAGCAATCTGGGGTTTATCTTTTGCCATATTTTTTAAAATGATGTCTCTGATTTGCCAGACTAATCAAATTTAATCATCCCATTCATTTGAATGGGAGCTGAGTCATCTTCTTCCAACTCTGTACTCTGTCCACAGACCAGTGGATGGATGGGGTACAGGGTGTCAAACCCCGAAGAATCGGATAGTGTTACCTACCCTAACAATACCAAATCAATATCCAGTCTTGGAGAATCCTTTCAAGTTTAATGGCTATCTAATGTGTATGACCAGCTTAAATATTACATAGTAATCTGTCGGCTGTGACTTTTTGGTAAAAGTTATTGGTGTATCACCTATCTGCAAAAGGCTAGGACATTCTATGTAGTGAAAAAAAATAGCTAGACAAGTGATACACAAATGGCAACATGTCCAGACTATCAATAAAGCAGAATAAAGTATTCCCATAAAAAAATCAGTCACATACCAAAAAAAGCAAGCACTGTAGCCTAACATTATTCATTTATTTACCTGACTCTCAATCGCAAATACAGAGTTAAATAGATTTTTTTTATATATTAAGCAAGGAATTTAAGGAGAAAATTGAATTTCCAGTAAGCCAAGGAAATTTCAGTCTTTCAATATCACTAAGGAAACAAAAGAAACTTATCTGTGTTCCAATCTATAAGCAAACAGGAAAGTTCTCTTGATAACAACATTCTGATTTCTTCTTGCAAATGTAATTTTTAACCCATTTCTATATTTTTGTTTATTTTTTTTTTAGAAATAATTCTCAAGTTTCTACTTATTGTGAATGTAGGAACACTTGTAATGAAAGGTCACCAGACCTTGCCATGGTCAGTCTTCATCATTACAATGTCTAGAACAACATAAAACCTTAAACAGAGAAAAGACATATATCAGGGGAAGTTCTGGTGAGCAAATTACAGATTCAAGGCATGAATACAAACAAACACAGTCTACTGCAGAATAAACACTGGGGCCATTTTATGTCCCCAGACAATTTCCCTTGTATCGCCAGTGATCGTCTATGCAGGAATAACTAAAGAAATATATAATACAATCACAAGTAAGTAGAAATATTGTGCCAACCATATAAGACTGAACTTTGAGTCTTCTCAAGCTATATAATATGCTAAAACAAAATGACAGAACATTTACTACCATACAGTAACTGGAAACAGAAAGCTATTACATAATTACATAGATAACCCGATCTGTTATATTTAACACACCCATATGTAAAATTAGGTTTCCTTGTCTGGATATCTATTATTATAAACTACATCATTTTCCCACTCCAATATCCAAAAAGTCCTATGGCTGATACCACATTGTTCACAGAAGAGCAAGTTTGTTAAGGTCTTACCAAAATTATTCATTGTGTTTTCTATATAAAAAAGATTTTTTTGGGAACAATAAGTGTTTTATAGATTGTGTTAGAGAAGGCTGAATCCCATTCTAAAGCCATAGCCATAACTTCATTAGTGTATAGCATCCATTTTCCTTAGAAAGCATTCTTGGAGCCTTTGGAGTGTATTTGCGGAAATTTTGTCCATTCTTTCAGAAAAGCACAGTGGCTCAGTGGTTAGCACTACAGCACTGAAGTCCTGGGTTCAAATCCTGCCAAAAACACTCCAAAGACATACTGATAGCTCTGTATGGGACATTGAATGACAATATCTGCAGAATATGATGACGCTATACAAATAAGATAAATAAGAGGAATTGTGAGGTTAGAAACCGATGCTGGACTACAGGGTCTGGTTCATAATCTTTGTTCTAGTTCATCAGACTAGTGTTCAGTGGGGTTGAAGTCAGGGCCCTGGGCAGGCCAGCCAAGGTTTTCCACACCAAACTCTCCCAAATATGCTTTATGGACTTTGGTTTGTGCACTGGAACATAGTCCTGTTGGAACAAGAAAGGGCCTTCTCCAAACTGTTCAGCAGGAATGGGAAAGCATTCAAAATTGTATTTTTGCAATTGTAAAAAATATCTTAGTATGCTGAAGAACTAAGATTTCCCTTCACTGGAATTTAAAGGGGTTTTCCCATCTCACTGTTTCAGCAGTCTGTCTGCTGTCTCTTCCTCTCACTTCCTGTATTTCTAAACCTCCCCCCCTTCAACTTGCTAAACAAGACAGTGAGGTATCACATTAGCTATGCAGATAAGATAATATGCACATGCTTGTAATGAATGGACTCAGTGTTATCTGTAAGTTTACATAGAGAGATAACAGACATGGCTTTATCAACAAACTGCAAGTAGCTAAACGATTGTCCTGCTGGCAAGAGCAGTAAGTGAGTGACGCCACTTTCCTACAGGTCTGTGGTTATAGCAAACCTGTGTAGACAATGGGAGGAATAAGTTCACATAGCAGGCAAACAAAACAGCATTTCTAAAGCAAAATATTTAGGAAAAGTCTTTAATTTACATAAGCTGCCAGTATAGATAGTATCCTTGAGATGAGACAACCCCTTTAAGAACCTGGACCAACCCCAGAAGAACACCAAAAAAATAACAGACCCATACAGTTTCATTGGTGTGATGAACTTGTAAGACATTATCACATTGAAATGAATGGGTACCCATGTCGTCTGCAAAAATGTAAATGCAACAGACATGATACACATATATCTGAAATGGCCTTAGTAGGTGTACCCAGCATATACTGATGCATCTGCCTATAATGCCTCTTTTATTATTTTTGTAGCCTTTGGCTTCTTATGATGATCTAATAAAATTACTTTTGTTCTCAGCATATCTATGACTTCTGTGTCACTAGCTATCAGCAGCGGTTAGCACGTTAGTGATAACAATATCTATGCACTATCCACACCGTTCTAGTCAAATAATAGAAACGACTTATATACCCAATGTTGCTAAAAGCAAAAAGTCATTTTTATAATGGTGATAAAATAACAAACAGCCCAGCAACAAAAGGGTAGAAAAGCTGCGAGCACTAAACAACTCTAAAATGTGCAAAGTGCTTTAAGGTTCTATATTATCAAGAACTATTAATGCTGCTAAAATTAGACGCACATATTCCTGTGCCCACAAGCAACCAGTTCAGGCTTATATTAAATCAGTAACACTGAAATGGCTTCTAATTTCTCATAGAATGTTTCTCTTCGCCTTAGTCATACTAAAAAAGGAGAATTTTTTTTTTTTCTTGCGCTGAATTAATAATGTCTTATATTATACAGTACAGAAGTACAGTACATCTTGTTGTGAAGTTTAATCAGAAAATGAAGGTATATTAAAGTAATCAAATTAATGCACAGCTCTTAAAATATAATGTATAATTTACCTAATTATATGTGTTCAACATATTCAGATTATTTGTGATTGAACAGATGTTGAATGATTAAATTAGACAGAAATATATATTTATATTCTATGATCGACATCCATGCTTTACAGGTAAAATATTCAGATTAAAAATTGGGCCCCCAAAAGTTACCTCCATCCAAGACATACAATTCCCTAATTTATTTGTTAGCGTTTCCAAATTTTGGACAAGATACTTGAAAGGTCCACCATACGCATACCATTATTACACTACTGCAACTGTCAACGATATTATTTTTGTTAATGAAAGATAATTTCACTTTCTTATTATGCTCAAATGAGTTAGTCTACCCAAAAAGCGTCCAATGAGATCAACGGTGATCATTTAGAAGGTCATGAAGATCAGGAGAGTAGAATATATTTGCTATGTTAACATAATACATATCATTACAGACCCCCATCTATTGTTCTATGAGGCAAATCAGGGAAAAGTAAGTGGGAATCTCACAAACCCTTACTATACCGGAGAGTTTTAGGAATAGACCCTCCATTTAAAAGGTGTTCCATGAATAACAGATCTGTAGGGTCCTGACATCCAGCTCTTCCATTGATTAGTTGTTCTCATCAGCTGATATGTGATACCCATTATTAAACCCCTTTAAACAGTCGATAGAGTAATTAAATCCAGGTAGTCCGCTCTTAACTCTGCATGAATGTACCGGTATATCCTTGCAGTGTAAAGTAGCTGCACAAATTCATGCAACTAAGGAGCCGGCTGTTACCATCGCCAGAGCTCCTTTTAGAGACGGCAGGAATGGATTATTAACGTGCCTTTCTTATTGCAGCATACACATTGCTCAATGAGCACGGTATACACAACTATGGGAGCTGCCATGGCATGACTCCCCTTGGACCTGACAGTCACATGATCCGTTGGGGACCAGACACTGTACTTAGAGGACCCAGATCAGCTCTGTAGTTATGGACAGGAGGCTGCATTCATGTAAATGTATCAGCCCCAGTTACAGGAAAAAGCAGCCTCAATCAAAAAACAACATTATTAAAATGCCCCCCAAAAGGTTTAGTATATCCTTATGAGTACACAATGTAAAAAATAAATAAATAGAGAATTAAAACATAAAAATGAAAGTAAAATAATTAAATATATATATATATATATATATATATATATATATATATATATATATACACACACACACACACACACACATAAATAACAGGTTCTAGTCCCACATATACCACATCACAGGTTCTAGCCCCAACCACGACGACACAATACCAAATAACAATTACTGTTAAAGAGGACCTTTCACCACTTTTGGGCACATGCAGTGTTATATACTGCTGGAAAGCTGACAGTGCGCTGAGTTCAGCGCACTGTCGGCTTTCCCGATCTGTGCCCGGTGTGAAGAGCTTACGGTGCCGGTACCGTAGTGCTCTATGGTCAGAAGGGCGTTTCTGACCATTAGCCAGAGACGTCCTTCTGCCTCGCGGCGCCTATCACGCTGTGCTGTGGAGCGGGGAGGAACGCCCCCTCCCTCTGCTCACACAGCTCGTCCATAGACGAGCATTATCAGGAGCGGGAAAATATTTTAATACATTTTTAGTGGCACTTTGGGATATTAAAAAAAGAAAGATGGAAAAAACACTTTTCTTTGTTTACATTTTACCCAGATAGAAGAAAAAGCATGCAAAAATAAAAATAACATAAAAATAAAGTCTTATGTGTTACAGAAAAAAGATGCAAAAATTAGTTGAATAAACCAAATGAAAAAATGTTATAGCCCTCAAAACCGCATGTACAAAAAAAGAAAAAAAAAAACAAAAAAAAACACAAAAACGTATCTGGTCCTGAACTAGGAATATTGGCCTGGTTCAGAAGTGGTTAATGTCACTCAGCAATTGTAATTTTTGTGTTGCTTAATATACATCTAAATTTTGTTTGTATTTAGTTAAAGACTGCAATACAAATTTCAGGACATGTTGGCAGAAATGCTGACAGATAGCAGTACATAACACAACCACTGGGTGGCCACATAGACACTTATAGGATAGACAGCATGTGACAGAGTATCTTTTTTTTATATACTAACTAGATCACATTCACATAACTCAGAATATCTTCAGCCAAGAGAGAAAGTACGGAAGGACACGTATTGCAAATGTCTATAGTAGGAGAATCCTCTTTTAACATGCCATCTGGATAGTATACTTCAGATAGTGGTCTCTTCCACTATTATGGCACCTAAACATTTTAAACTGAGTGCAAGTTCTGCTATATTCTATCTCACCAGTAAGACGCCGGTAAACAGTTTTCATGCTATGCCGACAAATGGGATATTCAAGTTTGCTTACCTTGCCAGACGTTTTTTTCTATCTTTTGGAAATTGGTACTTACAAATATTTCACATTCGTGCAAACAATCACTGCCAATGCAGCCACCTGTTCTTTATGCTACCCTGGTAGGCACCAGCCCCAATGTGCAACCTGATGCTTTTTTAAATATGTGCCTCTCAGCACTTGTATTTTTCCCAAATGAACCAAACAATCCCCGCAATTATAAACTGACTAAATTGTTGGCACCCCAAACTGGACTTTTCTAGATGAAATTCTATAAACAACAATAAAGGCTGCATCACACTTCAGATTAATTTGCAGAAATGGAACTGTGCTTATGTTCTATCCACATGAAGCAGGCATTATGAACACATGAAATGAACATAAGCACAGGATGCATTTTCCTTAAATTGTTTCCACTCATCCTGTGTTCTCTGCTTATTTGCTCATAAGAACCTTGGCCAATGTAGAGGGAACAATTGCCGAAGGGTATTCTAGAGGGCAGGAATATTTTCTTAAGCATTGTGCATCTATATCATAGTTTAAACATTACATAGGAACTATAAGAGCCGCTAGCGAAATGTCAAAGATTCAATTTCTTTCAGGTCCGGGGTTTTTCACATCGCCAGCTATCCTGATTGACATATTACTATATATAAAAACAGCTTAAATATTTTAATGCAATAACCAGGGACGTAAAAGAAAAAAAAAAAAAACACACTACATGAAGAAACCAACCAGGGGTCTCTCTAAGGCTTTACAGTTAGAAAGGAGGCAATAGGGGACCTGTGGACCATTGGACAAGTATTAGCCAGATTTAGCTAAGTTAGTAATGAGTTGATAGTAACATCCCTGTGGTATAAGGCAGAGAACAGATCAATGTCAGCAATAGAGATGAGTGAACACTAAAATGTCCGAGGTTCGAAATCCGATTCGAACAGCCGCACACTGTTTGGCTGTTCAAATGGATTTTGAACCCCATTATAGTCTATGGGGGGAAATGCTCGTTTCAGGGGTACGCAAAATTTGATGCAATTATACTTTCAAAGTCCACGAGTGACGGTCGGACTGGATTCCCCTTGAAGTCTTCTCCCGGCGCAGTGTCCCCGCGGCGTCTTCCGGCTAGAATTCACTCTGCCTAGGCATCGGGGGCCTAGGGAGAGCTGACTGCGCATGCGCGGTCAGCTCTGCCCAACCCGACGCCTGAGCAGAGCTGACTGCGCATGCGAGGGCATGCCCGCGCATGCGCAATCGGCTCTGCCTAGGTCAGATGCCTAGGCAGAGTGAATTCCAGCCGGAAGACAACGCGGGGACGCTGCACAGAGAAGACTTCTAAAGGTAAGAGAAGAACCAGCGTTGATTGGCAGAATGCATAGCATTCTGCCAATCAAAGCTGGTTCTGCATCGAACCTTAAACTTCGAACAGCTAGTAGTGTTCGATTGAGTACGAGTATTTCGAATACCGTAGTATTTGATCGAACACCTACTCGATCGAACACTACTCGCTCATCTCTAGTCAGCAACCCTGGTAATCTAGGGCAGTAAAGTAAAGCAGTCTAGAGCATAGAAAGGGTTACTGCAATAGTGTTGGTCTTTGGCATTGTCCAAGCTGTTATGAAAGGTTGAATACTGAGAGTTTTTTCCCTGTGTACTGATCAAGAGATTAGTACAGGTAAGGGATAGAGAGTACTGTGCAGCAGTTATTTTACAGCCACAGAGTTTTCTCTATGATCTGTAAGAATTTGTCCCAATTATGTGTTTGTGTAAGAGCAGTGGGAAGGCCATTCTATAGTTACATCTCAGCAATGCTCATGTAACAACCACACTCCTTAATCCTATATACTGTTGTTACTAAACATCATCAAGGAAGCTTACTATTTAGAGCAAGTCTTTCTTTTCCTGCAGTTAGAGTTTGCACACTGCTTGTGACATGAATGCTGCTGCACAGAACAGTCTACAGTCTTTTCTGTATATTTTCCTGTTTCTTAGACATGTAGTTTGCAAAGCATGTCATTAAAGAGGACCTGCCACCAGGTAGAAAATCTTAAATAAAGAAACATAATTAGATTCTTGCCATCCCCTGGTCAATTTGGAGTTTTTCTTTTTGAAATCTGTCCACCCATTCAAAAGATATAATCGCTGGAACGTAATATGTGTACTAATTCTGATAATCCATGTTGGAGATAACCTTACGTTTTTCTACGAGAAAACAAAAGGTTCCTCCCACCTGGAGAATCCAGAGCTAGTTTACAGATAATCTTTCAGGAGACATATATTTTGAATGGATGGCTGGATTTTTAAAAATAAAAAACATCATATTGACCAAGGGAGCATCAAGAATCAAATGGTGTATTTTATTTAAGATTTTCTACTTTTTGACAGGTTCTCTTTTAGCAGCTAGGAGTTTGAGTGCTAAAGCTCTGTATTCCACTGTCACTCCTATATCTTTAGCAGTAAAAAGCTGATGAGTTGCATCCTTTGAGGTATTCCAGTGCATGTGAATTGCAGTCATACTGAGGTCAGTACACCCCGCTTCAATGCATATGCTCTGCACTTTAGGCACATGAGCAGTGAAGCCCCGATGTAGTGACCTTGGCTTCACTGCACACAATATGCATGTGTTGGTGTCCCTCAGCTGGATCATCTCATTGAAAATTTGGAATCTTTACCCTTTCACTGCTAAAGATAACAGTGACCTGCAGAAGGATAAAGATGTTTGGAACCCTAAACTGCTTAAATGAATGCTGGTGCTTTAGTGGTCCCAAACACGTTTCCTATAGATCTCCAATTCCTTTACAAATTTAAAATGTTGGAGAGGTTGGACACCTATACAGTAAAGACTGTTGTAGAAACGCTCCCAAAAAAACACAAAAAAACCCACAATTTTTGATTAAGTAGAGGATGAACATTAACAATGAACCTTTAGCTTGGGAATATGAATACAAATTTGTAATAATTTATAACACTCAAGGTTGGTGAAATATTGACATCTATCTTTGGCTGCACAACGTTTAAGTAGATAAAATAATAAAGTTGCATAATTTCTATTAAAGAGTAGCACTCAGAAAATTATTACCACATTTGCATTTACTGTATTGAAAGAGCTTTTATATTCCTGAAATACATGTAATAACATTAATATCCAATTCTCAGGTGTTAAATAATCTTACATATGAAAAATGTATCATGCTCAGTAAACATTGCCTTTAATTGAAATGTTGGAAAGCTAAGCACATTTTTCATTACCCAAGATCTTGTATCTGATTCATAATTTAAAGAAAAGAAATTAATGCAGATTGTCTGGGTATTGCCTTTTCTCAAGTACAGGAGAGAAGAATATGGACTTGCACTGAGACAAAATGACCAGGGACATACAGTTCTCCATTACCTACTGATTCCAGCCTTGCAAAGTTTGCATCCAATATCAGATTTTATCCTGAACCCCAAGATGTATGATATAAGAGATGCTTAGCATAGTCTTTCTTTGCTTAGACATTGAATGGTTGCCAAAAGTTCAAGCTTTACTCTTTAACCCTATACATGTAGTTATTCCATCTGACCTTCCTACACACTGTTTGATAGCTCTCCTTTTAGTTTATGTAAAGAGTATCATCTTGTTATGGTGAACAGATCTGCAGTAAAAACGGGCATACCTCTCAGGATTTGTTTCATTTAGGTTTTGAGTGCTCCGTTACCAAATTTGTTTTGCGTTGAACAAGTTTGGAATGAACCTTAAACTGGCATGAAACATAGTGTATTACACTGTCAGGGCTCCTAGGAACCTAACTATCCAATTTCTAGCTCTATAAGGGAAACACAGCTAAAGATATGTCAAAGTGAAAGTGAAATTATTATACTCTGGGGTCTCTTCATGTTCCCTCATCTCCACGCAGTGTTATGACCCTCAGTGTGTGCCAATGTGACCACTAGTAGCCCAATCACAGGCTTCAGTGGTGAACTTGGGCACATGACATGACCAGGAATGTGCCAGACACCATGAGGAGGCCCAAAAGATGTAAGAGAATATTATACTCGGTGGTCTGATGAGACCTCACGGTATAATGTGGCAGACATTTTGTTCACCCAAGAGTAATTTCCTTTTGTTAGGATTTATAAGCAAAACTAACCAATTTGGAAAATTCGGGTCAAACCCGTATGTGTCAATTCAGCCATTTCCAGTCCTCAGTG
Source organism: Leptodactylus fuscus (assembly GCF_031893055.1). Lineage (NCBI taxonomy): Eukaryota > Metazoa > Chordata > Amphibia > Anura > Leptodactylidae > Leptodactylus > Leptodactylus fuscus. The sequence goes on from NC_134269.1 coordinate 61,940,411, forward strand.
CTACTGGTAAGTGCAGATATTGCATTTATTACATAGAGACCTTGTGATCACTAATATCTGCAAAAAAAAAATGGATTATTATTATTATTATTATTATTATTATTATTATTATTATAATGTGCAGATTAAGTGGAAACTAAACCATTTGATTTATTTTATTACGAGAGAGTAATTTTCTCTACAAAATCCCAAATGAAAACAAAACTTGGGAAGTCAAGGGAAGCAGAGATATCGACAAAGATGGAAGGAAAATGGAATGTTTTGATTGGAGAGGGTACCTAGTATCTCGGCTAAGGCTAATTTTTCAGATTGTACTTAGTTTCTCACTAAACAGGGTAACAATAAAATAAATGAACATGGTGTAGGATCATTCATAGAACACCAAAGTAGCTCTTTGTCTAAGGCAAGAATAGCAGTGCATTTCATTATATTTTACATACATGCATTGGAGAAGTATACAGTAATTATACTCCTCCATGGCCACTAGATCAGAAATGCAATATAACAGATATCCATTTAATGTATTTAGGAAACGTGGTCACATTTATAGTTCTTATTGTTAGAAATAGACCTGGGACCTCTACAGTTGTGGCTGTGAAGTTGCTAGTCTTTTCTTAATACTCTCTGTTTTTTATGTGTGTTCCCCTTTTAGAGCTGTTCATCTGTCTTTCCTCACTGCTGACTATTCAGTATTCCTGGTGGTTAGCTGTTTGAAGTTGAACCTGCTTGATATTCATATGTGACCCCTGGCTTCGTTATCTGACTACGACCCTGCATTCCAAATCTGCCTCTATGGTCCTCTCTGTTATGATCCCTGTTTGCCTCCTATAATTCTCTCTGTGTAACTGATTTTGTACCATGCTGATATCTCACTGCCAACTGGACTGTCAACTATTCTCCTGCCTAATCCTTTTGCACTCTGCTGACCTCTTGTTACCGACCAGATCGACGACCATGATTGTTACTCTGCCTCTAGCCTTGCAGCTGAGGCTGCTCTCCTGTAACTACCGACGCTTTCAGACCATCTGCCATGTTCAACACAATCCTGGTGATTTGTTCTGATCCTTTGGGTCTACTGTTACCTATGGTGTATTGAGCCTGCTGCTGAAGAAATCTGCCAAGTCTAACTCCACCACTAGGGTCTCTGGTGAATATGTCTGGAGGCTGGATTCGGCTCTGTTGTGAGGTATAGGGTGCTTGGAAGAGTGCTTGGTCATATAGTTTCTGGAACTAACTTTGTCAGAGTTTTGAACTGAATTTACTCTTAAAACTTATGATCTGAAGTCCTTCTTATACTTAAAGAGGACCTTTCATCAGATTAAGCACAGGCTTTCCCGATCTGTGCCCCAGGTAGAGCGCTAACGGTCCCGGTACTGTAGTGCTTTACAGTTAGAAGGGCGTTTCTGACAGCTAGCCAGGGACGCCCTTCTGCCCAGCAGCGCCTATCTCTCTGTAGAATGTGAGCGGGGAGGAACGTCCCCTCCCTCTGCTCACAGTGCTCGTCCATAGACGAGTATTATAAGGAGGGGAGGGGGGCGTACCTCCCCACTCACACTGTACTGTACAGCGCGATAGGCGCTGCTGGGCAGAAGGGCGTCCCTGGCTAACTGTCAGAAATGCCCTTCTGACTGTAAAGTGCTACGGTACCGGGACCGTTAGCGCTCTACCTGGGGCACAGATTGGGAAAGCCGTCAGTGCACTGAATTCAGTGCACTGTCAGCTTTCCAGCAGTATATAGAACTGCCTGTGCCCGATCTGATGAAAGGACCTCTTTAAGGTGTTTTTTTTTTCCTTTTGTTTTGAGACAAGCTAAGCGTTAAATTACTAAAAGATTTTACATTGTTATAGAAAATCAGTAAATTACTTCATTTTAGAAAAGACTCCTATAATAATCAGACGTCGACATGTCATTTTACTCTCCTTCCCTACATGTGTGGAATAACATCCTAAATAAATAATTTGATTTTGTAATGGATATTGTATCAAGTGAATACATAAAGGCTATGGTAGTTTGGAAGAAATATTACAGCAAATATCAAAGTACTGTAAATGATACGGACTCAAATCTTGGTGGTAAAAATCTGCTTCAACAATTCTGCATATTAGACATGGTTTTGGCTGAGTAAACCTTCACCTCCATCTTGCATGTTTCATGCTCACTTTAATGTTCCATGTCTTTTACGTCTTGAATTCAGCCCAATTCAATTTCGCTGCCTAGCCATGCAAATCCATATCGCTGTTAAATGGAGATCACTTTCTTACTTTCGGAATGCTATGTTGATGGACATATCTACCTCCATGCCATCTGGCACTGTATGGGACTCTAGGCACTGCCAGCCTACTACAAATAATGTTTAGCCATATGACTTTCCAACTGAAATATATAAAATAGAAATGTAACCTCGGAGCTGTCATGGTGTGACTTTTAACATTCTATTTAGTATTTTCAGGCAGTCATCAGCGCCATGAAATTTACCATCATTACATCAGAAAAGTGTCATGAAGGATGCCTGAATCTATGCCAGCCTCGAGGAGGTTTGTACCTCATTTATTAGGTGGGTAGTAATATCCTGTGCATACAAAGCCCGGCACTGGAAATACCAGTCTTTATAAATCTCCTTCAATGAATTGGCCCCATTGTGTATTTGACAAAGATCATTGTCATGTCACAATCCGATACCTGCCCTCCATATAATTAACCAGTAAATGATCCGATTGCAGATAAATCTACTACATTCAGAAAATAGTATATATTGTAGATGGATGGGTCTAAGGGTCAAAGGTTAGACAAGTTTACCGTCATAATTTTGTGTAACTCAATTATTTCCGGATTTGTTTTAATGCTTTTTTTTCCCTCAGAATACAGTATTTCTATTGTGGAAAAGCTACATGATGTATGCCATTTGTATTTCTAGCTAAATAAACCTTGTCCTTGATTTCAATGCATATGTAGTGTTCCCTAGCAACGACGTCTCATGCACTTGCCCTTTTCAATATGCACATGCTAACACGGCATAGATGTTCACCACGTCCAGCAGCTGTACCAAGGACTTGTTGTAGAGAGGCACAAAGAATAAAGGTAGTGCACGTCTATTGTGCATTCTTATTATCAGCTTGATATATTTTAATGGGAATCGCAGCAGTAAACAAGTACATTATAAGCCTTAGACTTCACAGTAATACATTTGAGACACATAAAAACACATGTAATATGCACCTGCGGTCCTATGGAAAACAATAGATGACACATCATAACATGTTATATGTTCCTGCACTGTCAAACAGGTCTATTATTTCTATTAGGAGATCTATTATAAAAAAAAAAAAAAAACATAAAAATATAAGATGAACTCAAGCAATATCCAAAACATTAAGGCTCAAGCTGCACAATGACCTCCATTGCACAATCAAATATTACGAATCACCCTACAACTCCTTCACTATTATTAATGAGTAGAGTTACATTGCGACCTCGTGTGCTGTGACACCAGATGATCTTTTGTTGGGCACCAATAGTCACAGCCAAAGACACTTTGAAGCCCTAGCCTTAAAATCACCTCTAATAATACAGACCAGGGACATACACAAGATTTTGTTCAGGGAGTCGGCGATTAGTATTGCAGCAATTTGAACAAGTTTACTGCCGCCCCACTAAGCAATTCCCCTTTAGTCAAACTTCCCAGAAGCAATCTCTTCCTGAACTCCATTGCTGATCTCCCGTTGAAGGCATCATCATCATCATCACATCTAAAGTAGCATTAGAACAGCGGAGATGGCCACTGTACATTGGAGGGGGGCTGTCTAGGTGCAAGGGTCAGTTTTAACCATGTAACTAACCCCTTGTGTAGATCCCTTCTACAGACTGCAATAAAACAAGCACAATAAGGGGAATTTAATATTTTGTGTATTGGCAACAGAGGCACCAGAATTATTAGGATACCACTGGAGGTCTTGCGCAGCAGAAATTAAAGGAACCAATGTTGATTGCAAGACTACCTCCAGGTCTTCCTTCATCCCTGCCACAGCCCACCTTGACTCCTGCCCCACTCTACCCACTTTTCACAAAACTTGCTCAGCAGTAGATAAAATGACAAAATGGCACATCTTTTTTGCAAATAAGGACCATGTACCAAAGATGCGTCACCTCTATACCCATCTATACCAGTTTTGTAAACCACTAATAAACACATATACAACAAGCAGATTCTGAGAAGTTTGATGCTATTGGAAGAAGTGTGTAAGGGTTTATTGCACCAGTAAGTTGGCTGTGAAATGCGACCTGTTGGTACGTTGTTCCAATTGAAATCAGTAGATACAGTACCATTCAATGAATGGTACTGGCCGTCTAAAGCCATAACCCATTAAAACCCATGATCAAGAAAATGATATATATAAGAATATCAGAAACTAGTTATTTTATCACAAAACTCAACTGAAAAGTAGAATTAAATGTCACATCAACCTAGTCATTCAGCAGACTGTATGTATTATATAAAAGCTGGATTAACAAGACGAGAACCATTTAAAGGATTATATGGAGCCCTGTATTAAGAAATGGAAAAATGACACAATTAACTTTACATAGAGATCTGAAGCTTGTCCGGGTGTTAAACATTCATTCTGTTCTGCTCCTATAAATGCCACCTCCTTCTTTCAGTCTGTCTAGGCAGTAATTTCAGTATGGAGGTTTCGAGACACCAGCTTTGTTTCAGTGCATTATCAATGCCAAGTTTTAGAAGTTGGTGGTGGTAAAAAAACAACAATGCAACGCAAGCTGGCGCATTATAAAGAGCTCTCTGTCAGTACTAAACACTCTCCAATTAATTTTCAGATAACTTGGTTGAACAGAAGGATATTTTAATGAATGCAGTTGACCTTTAAGAATAATTAATATCAGGATAACAGACTAAAGTGAGAAAATGATTACGATTATTTTAATATATCCTCAGCCAAAGCATTTGCTACCGCATTTTCCGAGGAACCGTTCCTCCCTTATCTCTTATTCATTTTGATCTTGCCTGCAATTAGTGTTCCAAGATACTGGTGGAGTGACAAATCGTCTTCAGTCTAAGGTAAATAAAACCATCAGGTTTCTGCATCTGTCCAAGATCCTGTTTCTTAGCAACAAAGGAAAAAGCAATTCAAGTGGCTATTTGATTCACGTTTGGCATAAAGCGTGCTGAAAGAATAACAAGTAGAAGCATGTGTTATTCGCAGGAGGAGGGATCCGTGTACAGTGCCTCCACCTATCCTGGCCTGAAGGCTCTACAGCCCCCATACCATCCATCATACTTAGCGGGTGCCAGGTATCGTTGTCGCCGCGTAGTTATGATGCTAGTTGCTGGATTCTGGTCATTCTTGGAGCGCTTATTGCATTCTGTTTACTTCAAACTCATTATTAGTTGTCATTTGCCCGGAATGAAATTTGCGTTCCAAGAAAGACCATCGAACCTTCACAGTTAATAATTACAGCGGTTTGATATTAATAGGTTTGTGACGTGCAGATAGGCTGCGGTCTCATCCAAAAATAGAATACAACGAATACTGTAGGAATGAAGATTATCGGTCTATTCTATATGTAAAAGCTAACAAAACAAGAAAATCAATGCTAGGGTAGGAAGAGCTATTGCTTTGGTCGTGATGCATCAATACAATGCTATACTTTATTAGGAGAGAAAATTACTATCTGCCGTTCCATGAATATCATATAAATAACTCAATTCCTAGAAAGACAATTATTTTTTCTGTATTGCCCTGTTCCATCCTGGTGGCTCAGAACTCAAGACATCTTCCTTGGATTCAATATGTTACAATATTCTATCAGAATACTTATGCCTGCTTTCAAATTTTTGGCTTACATATGGCAAATGGTTTTCCCATTAATAACGCTTATTCCCTATCCACAGGATAGTAAATACAGTAGGTGTCTGATGGCTGGGGTCTGACCCTTAGGAGTATGTTCGGGTAAGCCCTGCTCCATTCACTTCTAGGACAATGAGGGAATGCAGTACTTGTGGTCTCCATTATTCCCATAGAGTGGTGGCCACTGTTCTAGTCACATGAAGCAATCGCACACCCCAATTCTTGTGATCTCTGGAATTCCCAATGGTATTGTTGCTAGTGAGGCCGCAGTAACCTGTGTCAGAACAAACTTATCGACACCCGTTGTCCCTGTCATCTAAGTTTGCCTAGTGCAGTGCTGATGGCAGCATCCTTTCTATACTTAGCCTAAAGATATTGTAAGTAATCTCTGTAACATTGAATGTCATGTCTTGAGAAAGCACCTTTAGAAGCCTCGGAAAAAGATTTACTGACTAAGTATATATATATGCTAAATAATTTTAAAATTTATGCCATTAGCAAGTAGAATTTCTACCACTGCATATTGTGCCGTATCTACTGTATGTAGATGACTGAATATTGATGTAGTACAGCACCTTTGGATTCATTGTTAGAATATAATGTTCTATTTACATGTTCATATTTTTTTTTAACGTATATTAAAATATACCAAATAATTATATAAAATACTGTAGCAGATATCGGACAAGAGACATTATAAGTGGTTATTAATAGTGTTTGCTAATTCATCTGCTCCTCAAACAAATTAACGAAGATATCTTTAGTAGTGGATGCTAATATATGTACTGTAAACTCTGGATTTGCATAGAACTGTTAGAACCGTGGCCTTTCATCAGCGTTATCATATATATATATATATATATATATATATATATATATATATATATATATATATATATATATATATAACTTTATCCAATTAGTCATTGAGTAGACATGTACAACAAGAGTAAAATGCAAGTGGACTAGAAACCTAATAGAAATGGAGAACAATGGATGTAATAGCTAGTGGAGAAAAAGAGAAAAAGAAGATGATAATAGTATTATTACGATATTAGTATAATGGACAGCGCTGGACAGGAAGTTCAAAAGGGATAAAAAGAGAATAGAACATGTCATGTAATTATGTACATATTCTGTAGATATGGAAGTAAAGGTGCTATGGGGAAGGGGTAGCCCAGTAGACAGAAATACAGGCCCAGGTTTCTTCTATTTTATTCAAGGCAAACAGTGGACAAAATTAGACAGTTTATTTCAGCAAGTTGGCACTAAACAGTCAAGTGGCAACAAAAAAAAGTCCTTAATTCAGGCAAAATGTCGAAAATAAATCAGGTGGTCTCGCTAGCTTGGTTGGACACAGTAGCGTATTCTGTCAGGTGCTTTGTTCAGCTTGGAAATATCTAGAGCAAGGTTCTCTTTCTCTCGGAGACACACATAACACATGCTTGTCCTGTTCACCATCTTACATTAGGGCAGGTATGAGATGATGGAGTATGGGAGCGAGCACAAGGTCTGTGGTCACTCCTAAACCTTGGATTACTTCACCGAGACAAGAATCCTGGGTGACACATACACTGCATTGTGGTTTTCCTCTTGGATTACTACAATGCCCATACACATTCAGTAGCTTTGGTCAGATGCTTATGTTTGGTGTCAGCTATTCCTCTCTATTCCACATACACACACTCACTGGATTCGGCAAAGTGTTTATATGTTGGCGAACATGAGAGGGGAATAAGGCCTACACATCAAGTATTTAGACAGCTAAAGTGTTTGGTTGGCTTTAGATTAATTTGAGGTCATTAAGGTCATTATCGGACAGGTAACAAATTCAGAACAGATGTCATAGCATATTTAGTTTGGGAGGTAAAAGGGAGCAGTGTGGAAAGTAATGGAGAAAAGTTAAGCTGAAGTCCTGTGTAAATCTTCCGATAACACATCATGAATGGCACCACAATGCGTTCGGCCTATTCCATATTAAAGATTTGAGCACCGCTAACATATCTATACAATGTACAAATGGAATTGCCTTAAGTCTTGCTGCTACGTGGTTAAATTTTACAAAATGATTATTGATCAGAGAGGGTAAAACAAACATTAGGACACGTAAAGACTTCAATAAAAATCCACTGACTCTATATAAAGATGCATTATGCCTTAGACAAATGGTGGTGGTGGTTTATGTATTGAATTCTCAGAGAGACTAGAACACTTAATAAACCACATTTTGATCCAAAGACTTAACATATTTCTAGACTATTGGACATTAATAGCTATGTAATGTGTCCTGTAATTTGCGGGTCTGGAGTTTAAATGATTCCTTATGTTTATATCACTACAAGAACATTTGCCTTTATGCCTTTTACCACTGGTGACAAGATGTCTGAACATGCGGATGTCTTTGGGTAGTTAAATAAATGAGAGCTATGTAAAAACATTAATCTGCCATTCCATATGGGGAGCAGCAAGCGGACCTTGGATGCTGGCCTTTGTCGTTGTGAATATTTACCTCTGTCTTCTTCGTTGGCGATTTACTCCTCCCATAACATATATATAAAAATGATGTTTGCACCACTGCCATTTTATCCTTGCATTGTCTTAAAGGGGTCCTCTGGTACATATTCATTGATGACCCATCAATCAGTTGAAGATGAGCGGAGGTCCAACAGATCATCTGCTTAAAGCCATGAATGCTTCCTCTCCTTCAGGCCATATGACATCACATTTATTGGGCACACAGTCTGTTTGCAGCTCAGTCTAATTCAAGAGAATGGGCTGAGTTCTTATACCAATTCCATCCACAACACAAATGTATGGCGGTGTGTTTGGAAAGTAGTGACGAGACTGCAGCTCTCACCTGAATGCTGCAGCTTAATTTATGGGGGGTCCAACCCCCATCAAACTTTAGTCTATCACCTATGTATTAAGCCTGGAAAAACATTTTAGTTCCATAACATATTAGAAAACATGTAGAGGAGAAATAGTGTGTGTAAGGGTCAATGCACACGGAGTATTTGGGAAGAGGAACCCATTGAAGTCAATGGGAGGCTTTTTTTCTGCGCGTATTCCGCGTCAGAATCCACGTCCAAATACTCCGTGTGCATTGACCCTAAGATTTGTATTAAGAAGATGTAGCAATTTATTTTTGATTTTAAATAGTTCTCTGGTGCGGCCATATTGGGGGGACACACTTTCCTTTTGTATTATCTGCACAGACAGTGCAAAAGGGTGTATGGGGTTTATGGCAGCTGAGATGATTGAGAGTTATTAGAAAAAGTTCTTAAACTAATACAGTAACACAGTCTTCTGGAAAATATAGAGCACAGTCCTTATCTGTGTATATAGTCAACATTTTTGCTTTTCTGCCTTATCTAGACCCTAAGGAGAACAATAGAGCAATTTAAAGGGACTCTATCATCATATTTATGGACTATGAGCCACACATATGCCTGAATAGCCTTTAAAAAAGCTATTCAGGCCCCGCTAATCGTATTGCAAAAGACCCATCAGTATGCTCAGTTCCCCTTAGGACTACGCGAGCGTACTGCGCATGCGCAGTATGGTCGCACATTTCCATTCATAAAAATGGTGCCGGAGCATGCACAGTAGTGCTCTGGAGGGAGCACTATTGTGCACGCGCGTGATTTGGATGAAACCAGTCGGAAGAAACAAAGATGGAGGTGGGGAAGCAAGAGCCCAGGAGGACATCGCAGACAGAAGACACCAGAGAAGGGCGTAACCAAAAGATGATGTCCAGCAGTGTACGAACTGCCAACCGTGCACGGTATATATGATTTGAATATTCGTTTTTAGGGTCTTAGTTTAAAACGGGGGGGATCTTTTACAATATGATTAGCGGGGCCCGAATAGCCTTTTTAAAGGATATTCAGCCATATGTGTGGCTCATAGTCCATAAATATGATGATAAAGCCCCTTTAATAATTAGATAACTCTGTTGAACCTGCCCTAGTCTACACAACAAAGTTACATCAATCACCTACAGTAAAGATAAGAATGACAGTGATAGTTACATATAAATTCAAATAAAATGCCAAACATCCAAAAAGATTTTTATAAATTACAGTCCCTTTAAAAAAAATAATTCCAATATTAATATAAGGACACTCGGGGTCTGAGCAAAGCAAAGCAAAGCTGAGTGACATCTTCATCTGTAGAATAATGACAGCTTTTAGTGTTTGTCAACCGGCATCTATCATTTATTACACCTACAGAAGGCCAAAGTAACTACTGAAAAGAATATTAAAAAGAATACACAAGGGAATGTTTTTATTTACAGGTACTGCTGGAATTTGAGGGAGAAATGTTGTCTTAAAATGCTTTCTATAATAATACATTCTAGATTCCAGGACTGCTGTACACAAGAGTACTTTCTTCAAAGCAATGAGCGTTACGTGGACATGCTACTGTTTTAATACTGCACAGTACATTGAGCACCAAATACCTTAAATAACAGTAATAAAACACATTGCTAACAAAAGTTGACAAGGAGAAAAGTGTAAAAGAAGAAAAGATATTCAGTGCTATTAAATATGGAACCTGATGTGGGAGCATTTACGTCAATGTGTCAAAATAAGCCCACGTGAAATTACATAGAAGGCATATGTTAAAGAGACGCGTTATTTTGCATATGATAATGTGACACTAGATATAAAGATCCATTGCTTCCACCCCGGGGCCTTCCAGAAACTCGTTGCATTCAGTTGAATAAATATGAGCTGTGAAGATACTGTAAGATCATGAAGGTTGAATATCCCAGTGATACAACCCCATTCCATAGAATACTCCTATTCTATCCATATATGACACATCATATGTCATATCAGTAGCCTAGCTTATGTTTGATCATAGTGTTAATACTTGCTACTATGACATACCATAGATTAAATGGTGATGTCCAACAACTATAATCCATATAGTATGTGTTCAGTATATGCTAAATACAATAGTCTAATTTAATGTCATTAAATGTTCTCAGCCTTAAATGTATTCCCCTCAGCCTACACATGCTCAGTTTCCAGTGACAACTTGTAGGTGTAAGGCGCCTTTGGGGTCAATCATGTACAGTAACTTCCCTTGCACACTATGGCTCTCCTTGCTGTGAAAGCGCATAGACATATCACAAGCACTGGCAGTATGGTTCAATCAATAGTTGCACATTGTTCTGTTGGGGCATGCATAGGGTTATGAGATGTAGTGTATATACATATGGCGGTGCCATGTTTTTAACATTGGGAAGGATACTGGACCAGCATAAGTGTGCATCCCCAAATTTGTGACACGGGATGTTGTGGCCGGCCAGGTACCAATGATTAAAGAAGACAATACTTTCAATAAAAACAAAGTTTAGTGGCCAGAAAACCCCTTTAATTATGTAATGTTTGTTCTACCATTTCTTAAAGGAGTGGTCCATTTAGAAAAACCACTATTCAAGAAACACACTGAAAAGGGTGTCCTATAATGCAGGAGCATTACAGAAAACAAGGAACACCTTCCTACAGCTTTCATTTGGGTTTCAGAGTTACAGGAAATGCTTGACCACCTGTAGTTCCTAATTCAGACAAGGGATTGTCCAAATGGGAAATCCTTTAATATTTTCACCTAATAAGATGACTAACACAGTCATTGGTGTAAGACATGTATTCTCCAGCACTTCTGGTTCCAGCAATACAGCACTGGATGAAGGCAAAAGGCTTTATCATGAGATATTTGGGCACAAACTTAACCTATTTAGCCATTGTTATAAAGCATTGCAATAGCAAGAAGAAGGTAACCCTATCAATAGTCTGATGACAGCATTATGGACAATATAGTATATGATGTAATGTAATAAAACATGTAAAATCTAATTGAATTTCTCTTATTTATGAAATATGATAAGCATATATTTGTAAGTTAAAACATGCAAAAAGACTTATTACAAAGGTAAAATTATTCTATTTTTTATATGTTTTCTGTTATTTCATGTCAGTTTTGCCATGTGATTTGGAGACAGACATCAGTTCAGATATCTGTCCCTGTAGCGGTGATCTATTGTAGCTGAAAAGTGAAACTGTGTCTTTAATCCATTGGCGTAATGTGCCGGATTTGTATATTGCCAACACTAAATGCTAGACCAGTTCCATAAAGAGGCTATCCTATTTTTCCCAAATTGAAGGTAAATGTGCAAAATTACCTTGGGATGCAGTGTGAAAAAAAATCTCTTGGTTCTCAAGATAACTGCATCCTTAAAGGGGTTGTCCAGGCTAAAATTTTATTTTTTTATTAAGCCAGGGGAGATTTAAATAAATAAATAAATCATACTCACCTGTCCCTGGTGTTTCGATGCCCCCAGTGCGGTCCGGCCTGCCATTCCATTGTTCTCCATACCACACGCAACTGGTGAGGTCAATCACAACTGGTGAGGAATCCCACTGCAAGAAGACAGCTGAGCAGAAGGATTGCACTGCGCTGGGAGGACAATGGAGCACTGGGGACAGCTATGTTTTTATTTTTATTTTTTTCATGGCCCTCAGCCTAATTAAAAAAATAAAAAGTAAGCCTGGACAACTTCTTTAACATTTTATCCACTGAGGCTATGACAATAATTATCATTAATAATATTGCTGAAAATATAGTAAAACGTTTTGTTATTGTTTTTTTTTTATAATGAGTCCGGAAAAATTTTATATTTACTAGACTGATCAATTGCTACATTTATTTTGCCTTAAATTTCATAACTGTGTTCAAGTTCTTTAGACCGCTACCTGTACATAGAATTAGAATATATCTTATACTATTATACAATATATCTGCAGGTTCGATAAAATAAGGCCCACTTGCCTGCATTTGTAAGACCTATTGGGACTGCACAAATGCAAATACCATTACTTTACCAGGCTATAAAAATCGCCAGGTTGGAAAAACTCAAAGTCACATACTAAATGAGGTTTCCTGCCATCATCCCCTGCTTCCTAAACATTGCCCTTAAACTTGTTAATTTTTATATTATAATGTAAAAAGTAAAAACCCTCTTTGGAACCATTATTTTCTGTTATAACAGCGGGCTGTACAATTAGTATAGAACAGGAAGTGCTCATCTAGTAATTGTGATTGCACAGTGGGGTCCAGAGACTTGTAAAAGAAGAAGAACATTAAAAAGTGACAGAAATAGAAATGACTTCAAATGTGACATTATACCAGCCCTGCATAGGTCTTATCATAGCAAGTAAATTTGTCATGTCTGGGCTGTTTGCGTTGTGTCTGGGCTTGAAAACCGCAAAGCATCATGGGAGATGTAGTTCAGATGCACAACTTTACTGTACGTCCTTAGTTCAAAGTCAAGGTTGATGTAATGGCTGATATTGAAGTCTGTTGGGAGTAGGTCGTAATTTTTCCTAGAAGAGTCCTTCCAGAATCCATAATGTGTAACTATTTGGGCCTGTCCTTTGCTAAGTAGCACTTTGTGGTTAGTAATGGATTTTTTTTTGTGGCTGAAACTATATGACAGCTTTGGGGCTGGCATTATATGGAATGTCTCTGGCTGGCACTAAATGGCCTTCATATGAGGACATCATGTCTCATACAACTATAAGATGCCTTTAGTTCAGACTGCCCTATAACAATGCCAGTCTAGACCTGTCGATGCAGATGCTTATACATGGTGGGTCAATCACATTTACTTTAAGGGATGGTGCTTATTTGTCTATATACAAAAATACAACAAAACATCCAGCTCTTACCTAGTTTGTAGGATATCCAAGTATGAATATCTATAGAATTAACGGATTTGTTTTTTAGCTTTCTACAAAGAGTGGAAGAAAATATTCTATAGGGAAACCTAAAGCAGGTTCTCCAAAGAGAAAGAACATCAATTTACATTATCCGGGGTTCAAGCACTGGGACCCCCCTCAGATCAGTTGTTTTGTCTTGTCTAACCTGCAATGCTCATACGCCATATTTTAATAGTGAAATGTCCAGAAAAAAATAGGTTTGGAGCTCACCATGAATAATCTGACGTCCATTTAGTATTGCTGCACTTGTCCCATTCAAATCTATGAGACCTCTCCTGCAGGATTTGGATTAGCCATATAAAATCAAACATGCCCAATCATTCTTTTTCAACATAAAAAAGTACCAAAAGATAGCAGCACCCCAAACCAAAAGGTTACAAAGTCCTCTGGGGTATAGACAATAACCCCAATCATATGAAAAACTAAAATCTGTTTCATTCAAGCTAATGGGGCTCAGTTGTAACAGCAAACCTGCGTCCTCAAAGATCTGATAGATACCAAATAGAAAGCAAAAGAATAAGAAAGAATATCAGTATAACATATTTGAAGCATATGCTACATGTTATGCATAGATGATGCCCTTAAGAGAACTGGGCTTCATATACAGTAGTATAGCCCGACATATGGAGTAAGCCAACATCCATGGGAATTGAGATTATCCTCAAATCCTCAAAATGGATTCTTTATTTGTGTCATAAGAAGGTCAAGCCGAACTTGCTTCATTCTGCTGGATGTGACTAAATTGTGCTCTTAGCCATAAAGTGTTCAAGGTTATCATATTTCAAGGTCATTTGAAGAATGACTGACAGCCTCGTCTTTCTTATCTCGAAAATCTCAAGACATTGTTTTCCCAAGTGATGTCATCTAATTATCGATGAACGATGAAAGCTGGGACCTCAATGACCTGGCGAGCTGAGATGGTTGAGCAGAGATAATGTGAACAATAGTCATTCTTTATCTTCAAAATACCTAGAACAAACAATGGCTGCGCTATTCAATTTAATACTGCCCTGCATTGCATGGAAGAAATTACAAACAGAATAATATATCCTGTTATGTAATTAACTAGAAGTGCTCATTACTGTCTATTACTACAAGGACTGAATTTTCCATCACAAAATATCAACAACATCACCTTATGGCATCTTGAGAAAGCTACTTAAATACTTCACAAGTGCGATTATTTTGTAATTTTATTTAGATCATGTAAGTATAGTTTGTGGACTCATTAAAAAATATTATATATATACATATATATATATATATATATATATATATATATATATATATATACTGTATATATTTAGAAATTGCTGAAATAGAAACGTACTCTTTCAAATTTATGACAACCTATGTTATTATACTTCTTCTTTTAAAAGGAAATTTTCTTGAGAAAGTCATGCAATTGGGGTTTTTAAGTAAAGCATAAATATATAAGTTAAAGTGCCTACACTATAGAGCATATTATCCCTTAGCTTAGGGTGATGAACGACTGCGACTGCTAACCTTCCTACATTGGTCCCACAGGTTTTAACTGTTCAATTGGAAGAAATATTGCACAGATTAGTGATAAGACAAAGAATTGGTGTTGTTTCATAGTGCATTAAAGTGGATTTTAATATTATGAAAAATGAGAGTATGAAGTGTTTGCTGAAATGACTTATTAATTGCTTCCAAACAGGATAGTTGTCCATCATCTGAGCTCTGCAATGGCAGATATCTTATGGACTATCTCTATAGACACTCTCATGTTCAATATTTTATAAAGCTGAATACTCACCCAGTACATCAGTTTTAATCCAGAGAAAAGCAAATCTCTTTAAGGTAAAAGACAATTTTCCTCATCTTAATAACAACCATTGCTTATTCATAATCTGGCAATCATAATATATCCTAGCAATATAGTAACCATAACCTGTAATTGTAACGTGGTATCAGTCACTAAACAGGTTTGACTTTGGGGTACTCCTGATGGTGTTTTCTTGGTAATCCACTTGTATCCACCCTTTAAACCCTGTGCAGTCCCAGTCCCAGTGTTAATGACAGCTGAACTAAACAGGCTAAGAGACAAAGATGTGTGGCACCAAAGAAAACAGGCAGAGACATGGTCAAAAGACAAGCAGAGGCCAGGGCAGGTAGCATAGAAACAATACGGCCATCAGGCAAAGGTCAGGTTAGGTGGCACAGAATCAGGTACTAGAAATAGAATGGTCATAAAATGTCCAAAAACAGGTAAACAGAACTACAGAGGCCCAATTTGTCTCTTTGTGTCCCTATAAAGAAATAGTGCTATCCTTTTTGTAACTATGTTTCCTTAGTGCCCTCCAGGATAATGCCCCCTATAGTGTCCTTACACAATATAAGGCTTCCTACAATGCCCTCACATAGAAACATTCCTCCAGACAGTATGATGCTACCTTAATATCCTATCATCCCATCATAGTATTCCCTCTCAGCATAATATTCGCTTGTGTCCCCCATATAGTAGAGTAGCCCCCAGACAGTATACTGCCTCTGTAGTGGCCCTTGCACAAAATCCCCCAATATATGGTCACCACACAGAATAATGCCCTCTCAATGCCTACCAACCACAGTAGAATGCCTCCACTGCGGAGCCCCCAATTACAGTAATGCCCTCTTATGCTTCCCACCATTGATAATACAATACAGTCACCCAGATTTCTGCAACAAATCTGCCTTGTATGAATTCATCCTGAATGATTTTTGTTATCACATGAAGAATTGTTCCATTAGAAGCCTTTATGTCATTGAGAAAAGAGTTTACTTCTACCCTGAAACACCTAACATCCAACAAATGACTCCTTTTAAGGTGAAGCTCATTTTTTAGCTTTCTCCTCATTTCTTGCAAAACCCTGCAAATGTACAAATTAATTTTTGTGACAGCTCAGACAATAATACCAAAAATCTTTTGCTCATCCCAGAGGCGAGTATTCATCCAATACACAAGAGGGGAAATAATAGGTGTACAATAGTAATACATATACCCAGACGCCGCTTCTAAAGTGCCACCGGACAGTAATTGAAAGTGTCACTTTGTATCTCTCTTCTATTTGTCGAGTTTGTCAGATAATAGCATCTGACATATTATCCAGTGTTCGTGACTGAGTTCCACCGAGGCATGCAGGAAGTTGTGAAGAGCTACGACAGCACGCACCGAAAATATCAGTCACATTCACTTTCTTCTTTTCAGCTGCGCTTTTCCTTCTAATGATCGGACTGGGAGGGTTGCATGTGCCTTGGCTGCTGACTGATAAATAGCTCCAGAGAAGAAGTGTGTAATAGACATGTGCCATCTAGAATATAAGTTACTTGCTCATTGATTAAGATGCTATGACACCTCTGTTTATGGCCGTGGCGCAGGACAGAGGCGTGATGCTCCGTGACATGCATGGAAATTTGCTTTTCACTACAACAAGAATAGGGAGTTGCATCATCGGGAAATCGACTAAGAAGGATTATTACGAGGCATTGCCTAGGAGAGTAGAGACGTATGAGCTCACTATGTCTTACATAGACAGAAGGTAATTGCTGATTGGTTGTTATGGCTACAGCTTGCTAGAAACATCTATAGTGTTACTAAATGACTATCCGTAATATAGAAATACAAGGGAAAGATACAAGGATAAGAAAATACTTCCTGTCTGTATGAATTGTGGCATGCAAGTAAGAGCTCATTGCATAAGGCTAAGGTCCCAAGTAGTGAAACACAGCTACAAAAAATAGCAGGAATTTTTTTTTCCCCTAAAATGTGTCTTTTTCGCAGAGTTTTTCACTGATCTTTTGCTGTGTTTTCCTCTGCATTTGTTATTCCCTTATTAAATCTTTAGGGAAAATGCTAAAACTAACACGCTGCTCTTTCTGTTCACGATATGTGGATGAGATGAAAGGAAATCTCATTCACTTGGCTGGGACAGTAAAACACAGCATTTTTCTGCCATATTTCTTCAGCAGCCAAAAATGCTGAGTTTCCACAATAATATGGGGCATAAGGCTAAGACCTCACATTACAGAAACGCTACTTAGTTTTTTTTAGCAGTTTTTTTAGATGAATCCAAGAGTGACTGAAAAAGGAATGGGAAATATATAGAAATTTCTTATACTTGACCCTTCTACTCAATCCATTTCTGGCTTTGTCTTAAAAAAGTGTAGCAAAATCAGCTGCAAAAAAACCCCAAAGGAAGTCTTGACACGGAGTAAACGCGCGTGTATTTTTGCAAAATACACATGTCAAAATACACGTGTAAAATTAAGACTCCCATTGACTTCAATGACATTTTACAGGCGTATCTTTACAGGCGCAAAATCACGTCCGCAAAATAACGCGGCGTATACGATCCAGGCTCCCATTGAAATCAATGGGAGTATATACGGTACTCAAAATCACACACAGCGTATACGTGCCAGGTCACGCGGCACGTTACTCCATGTGAATGCATCCTAAAACTGCTTTTTCAGACTGTCGGGTCTTAGGTCCCTTTCAGGATCCATTAACACAGAGGAAAATGGTGAGAAATTTGGTGTGGAATGTCAGCGCTGAAAATAAAGCCTCCCATTGCTAGCAGAAAAAGGAACCCACTGGAAACAATGGGAGGCTTTTTTTTTCAGCGCTGAAATTCCACACCAAATTCCTCACCATTTTCCTCTGTGTGAATGGACCCTCAAACGACCAAGTTCCATTTATAGAAAATGGACTGTGTGTGAGCCATAGTTCCTGGACTGAACTTGGTTGTGTATATAGAAGTCTTTGCATCATAGTCAAAACTATAGAACTATATGTGGCCCAATTGCTTCAGTACGGGACTGATAGTTATGTCTTAGGCTAAGGCCACACAGGACGTCCCACATCAATAAGAAGAACTGCCGTGGGAATGCATCATGGTTTTTCCCACAGCGCATTAAACAGAAAGTCTAGCAGAAAAAGGAAACCATTGAGGTCAATGGGAGTCTTTTCTTTTTTTCAGCGCTGAAATTCCAGACCAAATTTCTCACCATTTTGCTCCATGTGAATGGACCCTTTATAGTGTTTCTTTTTTTCCCTTCCTCTGGATCAACAATGAAGAGTTAGAGGTTGGACTTGATGGACTTGGGCTCAACCACATCTACTATGTTATTACCATATAGATCAGGGATCAGCAACCTTCGGCTCTCCAGCTGCTGTGATACTACAACTCCCAAAATGCTCTATTCAATTCTATAGGAGTTCCAAGGCTCGGCAGAGCAAGTACGCATGCTGGGAATTGTAGTTTTACAACAGCTGAGGTGCCGAAGGTTGCTGACCCCTGATATAGATGGAGGGCAAGTATTAATTATAGAAATGATATACTGTAGTTGCAAAGTTCCATTTATGGTACGATATGTTCTAGGGCCAATAAGCCTAATCATGCTATATAATGGTGCAAGAAAAACTAATACACAAATCTAAGCCATTAATGTGATTTCTGTAACATGAAAAGAGTGAAAATAAGTTGAGCTGTGAGGTTATATTCTGATCCACATTATAGAATGACAAAAACCAATAAGATAAAAACAGAGACATCTTGTCTGAAAAACATCCAACGTATGTTACTGAAAGGTTCAGTCCAGGTTAAACTTGCAAAGGCACAGATTCATAAGAACCATTATGTTTAGAATAATTCCAGAAACTGAGACTGCTTTCAAACACGCTTGAAGGAAATGAATGGTTTTATTTGCAGCTGCTAAAATAAAATAAAATAAAAAAAAAAAAATTCAGTACATCACAGCAGGTACCAATGGGGGGTTTGTAAATGGAGACACAAAGCACTTCCCTTCGCCCCTGCTGGGAGATGAAGCGAGGTGTAGAATGAAAAATTAGCTTTTTCTCCTTTGTCGCTTTTAAAGGCTCCGGTTCTATGAGACATCATCGGCTGCCTATTTGAGGATATTTATTTGTCATTCATTTCCAGGGAAGCTAGAGAGGACTCGTAGAGCTTCAGAAAGGTGACTTTATACTGAACATTTTAAGATCTGTGTCACCACCTGAATGGGAAGACACAGCAAAGCAGGAGAGTGCCCAGGGGTTTCTACTTTCTGAACTAGCTTTTATTACAAGTCATTTTCTATGTTCAGGTGACAGACTTTACAGCGAGAACTTTTACAATGATACATTGATCACAATATCTTGTACAGCTAAATGCTGTTGGCTACACTGCGTTTACAACTTTATATAGGTTTTTACAAAACTCCAAGATAAGGGCTATGGCACAGTTAATTTGCAGCATGTACGGTAATTTTGGAAGCTTATTCCAGGTTTCTTGTCCATTTTGCTGATGGTTATCTCTATGGAATATAAGGCTGCCGATTTTTGTTCATAAAATAGATTTCTATTGATAATCACAGCTGTGTCTCCTGCCCAAAGTCTTAGGCTGAGGCAACATGTTGAAAAAAAACTGAATTTTTTTTGTTGTAGAGGTTTCTGAATTTGTTTGATGCTAAGCCAAGAGTGGATTCATAAGTAATGGGAAATATAATGGAAGTTCTTATACCTCTCCCTCCTGCTAAATCTACTCAGGCTTTAGCTCAAAAAGCCACAGTGTTTTTCGCTGTTGTGGTAACGCATCGTAAAAACCTGCTGTGCTTTACAATACCAGCAGATTTCTATAATCTCATCTATGAATTGCGAGAAAAAAAAGCTTTCCGATGTGCACATGTTTTTGAAAAATGCATCATATTAATTTTACGCACAAAATCACTGTTTTTCCCTACTGATAAAAAGTTTTTACTTACTAGAAAATCCCCATAAAGACTGGTTCACACAAGGTTTCTTGGTTAGGATTTTAATACGGAATCCGCGTCAAAATACGGCTCAAAAAACTACCTCAATTTGAATTCAATGGGTTCCTTTTTCCAAGAGCGGTTTGTTCCCACTCGTGAAAAAATGCCCTTTCTTGAGGCCGATCCCGCAGCGGAATCCGCTGCAGAGTTCGCAGCATGACACCTCCCTCCCACCTAGGCCCATTCATTTGAGCCTAATCTGGAGTGGAATGCCATGACTGGATGCCAGTGCACTGTATGTATTGCACCAGCATCCAGTTGTGGCTAGCCATTTTTTGGACCGGATTCTGAGGTGGAAAAAATCCAGTCCAAAAATCCCAGTGTGAACCCAGCTTAAGAGTGGCAGGTGGAAGAGCAAGTTATGAGTTATCTAGGCTACGATGTGATGCCAAAGTATCTTCTGTAAAAGATGGGAGGAATAGAACTAAGTGATAGCATAGGGGAAAAGGACTTGGGCATAATAGTAGATCACAAATTCAACATGAGCCAACAGTGCGGTGCTGCTGCAAAAAAGGCTAATAAAATTCTGGGATGTATTAAGACAAGCATTGAATCTAGATCAAGAGAGGTCATTATTCCGCTGTAGTCTTCCCTGGTCAGACCACACCTGGAATACTGTGTACAGTTCTGGGCGCCTCAATTCAAGAAAGACATCGATATATTGGAGCAAGTCCAGAGAAGAGCAACCAAAATGGTGGAAGGTCTGCAAACCATGTCCTATGAGGAGCGGCTAAAAGAACTGGGATTGTTTAGTTTGCAGAAGCGAAGGCTGAGGGGAGATTTAATAGCAGTCTACAAATATCTGAAAGGTAGTCACAGTGCAGAGGGATCTACCCTATTCTCATTAGCACAAGGAAGTACAAGAAGCAATGGGATGAAACTAAAGGGAAAGAGATACAGATTAGACATTAGGAAAAACTTTCTGACAGTGAGGGTAGTGAGAGAGTGGAATAGGCTGCCACGGGAGGTGGTGGGCGCTCCATCAATGGAAATCTTCAAGCGGAATCTGGATAAACATATAGCTGGGATGATTTAGGAAAACCTGCACTCGCAGGGGGTTGGACCCGATGGCCCTTGAGGTCCCTTCCAACTCTACCAAAGTAAAGTAAAGTAAAGAATCTTCATCCTAAGGGCTAGTTCACACATAAAAACCGCCTGACTTATTTTGGCCCTGAGAAAAAACGCTTCCTAATTAGGAAGCGTTTTTTTGACCTTGAGGCGATTTTTGAAGCGTTTTCTCTAGCAGTTTTTGGTAAAAACTGCTTCATAAAACACCAGGTGGTTTTCCACCCCCTAAAGTGAATGGACTGTAAATGCTAGGAGTTTTTCGCCTCCCATTCACTTCTATTGCTTTCCTCAGGCGGAATCCGCCTGAAGAAAGATCATGTCGGTTCTTTTTTCTGCTAGCAGAAAAAAAAAACTAGCGGTCTCCATAGACCACCATTGTATGGAGGCAGATTTTGAGGTGAAATCTGCTGTCAAAATCTGCCTCATTGCTCCCCGTGTGAACTAGCCCTTATAGGGGTTGTCCCCATAGTGACCCTTATACACATTGATTAGGAGGACAAGGACCAAAAGTTCCCATGAGGCCTCGTGAATGGAGCACCAGTGCATTTGGTTGACAGCAAAACCCCTTTAAGCTGTCCAGTATTGATCACTGCTGACTAAAATGATAAGATATTGTCTGCCAAAAAGTGATCTGTCATGTAATTTTATGGTCATTGCCAAGTAAAACTAGACGTTAATGGCATAATAGGCCGATCACACCCATCATATGGCACTTTATGCAAGCACATTACACTATGTGACGAATAAGTGTACACGTTGCAGGTGGGATCATTGGCACAGATAGTCCCATATATGATCGACTGTCCCCATTTTAACAGATCATAGTCTTATGTGTATGTCCAAGTTTACTGTTACCTAGACCACTGGAATGTCACTATCCTAACTGTGCCTTTGCCCTGTAGTTGTGGCCCTGATCGTCATTCAATGTATAAGAAGAAAATGGCTATCCTTAAGGGTCAAATCAATGTGAGTATATAGTAGGCACTTTAGGAAAACCTTGGGTAATGGCTTCTCTCCTTTTATAGGGTGAACCTTTTTCAGGAAAGATGATGGTAGAGACTGAAGAGTGAAGAACAAGTGCACTCATATGGCCAATTTCAAACAAATAGTGTATGATTTCCCGATAGCTAGCTACAATATGTGTAGAACGACATAGAAATGGCATTGTAACCTTTTCTGTGTGATTGCCAGTCAGCATGCTGGTAAAAAAAAAAACAACTTCCAATGTATTTTTGTATATAGGATATATGGTTTGTTGTAGGACTATTGCTTTGTACCATATGGTCTTGTGATAAATTTGCTTATACAGAAATATATATAAACATCTTAAAAACCTGTAAGAAGATCATATACCGATGTCCCTGGGTGGACTTATCAGAACTCTAGTTTTCAGATAAAACATCAGATAAAACATTCTATAAGACAATATTTATTATACTGTATGATACAACACTTGTACTAGTCAAGCAGATATACACAAGGAAAGAATACATAAAATAGAGTTAAAACTAATAATAATATATACATCATAAAATACTGTATATTGCTCATATTTCTGAGGAGTAGAAAGCAAACAGTTGTTATGAATATACTATATATATATATATATATATATATATATATTTATATTTATATTTTTATACAATATATATATATATATATATATATATATATATATAGTCATCTTCACACAACCGCTTACTGCCCTACTTTTTACTTTTCTTGACTTACCAGAAAGTTGCCTGGAAAGAATCCAAAAGGTTCTTTGTGGGAAACAGGTGACATTGAAAATACAGTCTGGGCTGTAGATACTGTAGCATGTGACTGAACAGATTGGAAAAAAATTAATTTGATCTAAATCTGCTTGTTCCGAACTTAGGAGTCTAGTGGGTGGTCCTAATTAAAGGGGTTGTGCCAAAACAGACTCTTGTCCCCTATTCATAGGATAAAAAATAAGAGCAAAATCACAGGAGTTCCGAATGCTACCAATCCGGGTGTCATGTTGCAGGCATGGCTCCTGTGCCCAAAACATAAACGTGCCATACTATTATGGTGCTGAGCATTAACTATACTCTCAGTATGAGTTAATAATATGGTGCACAGTGAAAAGGGGTTAAAGAAGACCTTTCACTATTTCCATCAACTCCAACTCTTTGCATCATTCAATAGGTACAGCTCCACTGATTCCAGCACAGTTGGAACATTTCCTCTAACCCACACCATTCCTGAATAACCAGTGTTGTTACTTTCAGCATCCAATATGCTGAGTCAGCACTCTAATGCTGTGCAAATCATGATTATGCAGAAACTAACTGCACAGCTTGTTCAGGAGTGGTGGGAACTAGAGAAAAAAAATCCAACTGCACTGGAATTAGTGGCACAGCACCTATAGAAGGATGCTAAGAATTGGAGTCAGGGGAGGTAATGAAAGGTTAAAAATGGTTACCACATTTTATGACTTTCGGATTATAAAAGGCAGTCGATGATGGATAATGGGATTTATTGCTGAAAGTGAGAAAAGTGAAAAGACACTGGGTAAAGATCTGACCAATTTGGAAATAAACATTATGCGTATTCATTTCTGGTAGGAATTTCTAATATTTCAATAGCTCTAATCATGCCTTTTCAATAATACTCTCATTATAGACAATACTATTCTGTCCTCCACATACATGGAATGTGCAGATATAAATACAACTCTTTGCTGTTCTCGAAGCAATCTTATGACAAAAGAAAAATATCAAGACTGCATTCCAGTCCATTAATAGAGAATGCAAAGTGTTGACAAAGCCAATGATGCTTTATGAGAAGGATGAGATCATTAATAAACTGAAAATTCCACCTCTTTCCTTTAAGTAGAGCAAATAATACACATAAAAGAAGTATTGTTCTGGAGACAAATGGTGACAATTAGTGATGTATACTGCTACAGTACTGCCTACGGTTGAGAAATAAGGAAATTGACTGGAGAGCAGATGCTGATTTTCCCATTCACAGTGAATGATCAGAGACAACAGATCTGATCATATCATGCAGAATGAATGACAGCCATGCTCTAGTTGAGCTTTACATTATCCTCTATCAGCTGTCACTTTCCTTGCTCAGATTAAAAGGAACCTGTCAACAGTTTTGACCCCTCAAAACTGCTGACAGTGCAAGATAGGTGAGGTGTTAGAATATACTTGGGTGAATGGTCATACTAGCTGTATAAACTAGAAAAAAGACTTAAATCCTCCTTACGCTGTGACTGCAAGTGCTTTCTGAGTTTTCTTATACTGTGAATTGTCCAGGGTACCCTGTATTAAACACTCCCAACTAGTATGACCATCAACCAGGTTAACACTACTGATAGACTTCCTTTAACCATTGCATGTGCAGTTTTTCAGCAGTTGGCACTCTAACTTTAATGAAAATAAGAGAGAAAGGCTACTGTAGGGAGCTGACATACTGTAGATAAAAGTAAGTATTTTGCATTTAAGTAGACATCCTAAATGCCCTATGTATTGACATGTATGGAGGAAGGGTGAAAATGTAAAAATGAAGCCCCTTACAGGGGTTGCTTGATGCCACCACAAACCTATTGACCTACTTGCCCATACACCTTAAACAGCTGTTGGCTAAATGCTCATTTGGTCAAACGTACATTTGTGAATAAGGAGAGAGAAGTAAGCGGTCATCAAACACCTCTGGCAGCGGCTTATCTACTCTACCATCATTGGTCAGGGCAGAGTTGGTAGGACTCTATACAAATAAGATATTTAGCTAGTCCTGCTGAAATGAGCAAGTTCATCTGACTATATTCTAAAGTGTACGGGGGCCTTTACAATACAGCACAACAGAAGTCCACATGGAAATAAGTCCAAGGCCTACAAAGGCCCAGGTTTTACAGTTATCACATAGGCTGCCTTTATGATAGATGTATACATTTTTGATTAATACTGGGGTAAATTATTATGCTACTATTCTAAGAAATGCCATAATGTTATTTGTAGTGGTAGCTACAAATACCATCACCATGAGCAAATGTTCAGTTCATTGCCCTTATACATGTAAATAAGAGAAGTGACTTGTTGGTTGCAGAACCTGCCTCAGTTGCCCCCTACAAAGCTATTAGCCTGTTTTGACTATAATATGGTTACTATCGTATTGAGAATTTGCAATACTATAGTAGGGGACATCTGGATAGTTGGTCTGTCATACCACAAGGTTTTATGCACTGATCACACTAGGACAATGCCATAGACAAGTTTCATCAAGCACCTTCATCAAGCACAAGATGCTGCATTTGATGTTTGATGTGACAACACATCCAAGTAGAACGTTTACTGTAAAGATTGAGAGTTCTCAGTAGTTGATACCTTTTTTAATGGCTAACAAAAAATGATGACATATTGCAAGCTTTCAAAACTGCTGCTAGGTTCCTTCATCAGGCTGGTATAACACAATATCTGAAAAAAAATATATGCAAATCTGTTTTCCAAGATGTAAATAGGAAAACAGTGCCTCTGTTTGCTGTCCTCTAGGGGTAGCTCTCATAAACATCACGCATGACTTTTTCAACAAGCCTATAGCTATGATGCAAGGTTTAGCCAAACCAGTTCCCAGCTGTGGACAGCGCTGTTTCGATCTGTTGGATCTCTTCAGCACAGTGTAGGGATACTGGTTTGGTAGCGTGAGAGACTATAGACCAGGATCAGGTAATAATATCACTCCTTAGTGACTATGCTGTGCTGAGGAGATCCAACAAATTGAAACAGTGCTGTCCACAGCTGGGAACTGGTTTGGCTAAACCTCGCATCATAGCAATA
Source organism: Leptodactylus fuscus (assembly GCF_031893055.1). Classification (NCBI taxonomy): domain Eukaryota; kingdom Metazoa; phylum Chordata; class Amphibia; order Anura; family Leptodactylidae; genus Leptodactylus; species Leptodactylus fuscus. The sequence continues at coordinate 61,966,752 of NC_134269.1, forward strand.
GGCTTTTTGAAAAAGTCATGCATGATGTGTAAGAGGGCTATCCCTAGAGGGCAGCAAACAGAGGCCCTGTTTTCCTATTTACATCTTGGAAAACAGATTTGCATATTTTCCCATAATCCCCCAGTGGAGCGAAAATGAATAATAAGTCTCCATATGCCTGTAAAGGTGATCACTCAAAAAGGAGTGATATTATCCACAATATCTGAAGGCAAGCACATTTATACAGGAATACAGTGTTTGATGCACAAATGATGGAAAGCAGTACAAGCAAATAAACACATAAGTCCAAAAAATATATGTCAGTTCACAGGAAGGCTCTCTGAGTTTTAGGATTCCCTTGGAATGTGGAACGTGGTCATCCTGCTACAGCCATTGCCTGAAGGCAGTGGTCAACTAGTGCATGAAGAACGTGTTATATTCACTTTAATGAAGTGAGTGTCCCCCATGATAACCAAGCCAAGGAGTTCTAAAACTTGTTCTCCAGATGAGCAGGAAGAGCTTTTTATGTTTTCGAATGATGTCAATAACGAAAAGAGCAAGATAAAGAGGAGACATCTGTGCATTAGTGACACCGCAGTTACGCTTCCCCCCTAGTATTATACACAGGAATCATATTCACTTCTGTAATAAGCTTCATAAAGACTTGCAAAATGCTGCATTGCCTTAAACCCGCCATCATCTGCCCTAAATAACAGCAATTTAAAACCAGAAATTAAATCAAAGTTTTATTTTGCTAGTAAACTTTATGAACCTCTGAAATTCAATATCAAATTCAATTAAATGGCTGTTCCTATTCACGAGGACATGTTTACAATGTTTAAGTTGTAATTCTAAATGTTCAGTCTTTAGACTTTTTAGAAAAAAATCAATGTGTGGCTGTACAAAGAACAACATAATGTGGAACACTTAGATTAGAAGAAATTAGGCCTTAGTTAAAGGCAAAGTCCCATGTAAGAACGCCAAGTCCAAGTCAAATAAATCGGCGTCTTTTACGTATTAACCTCACAGGTCAGAATGAAGGCCAACAGAGGGAAGTGAGGGCTTATTCGGCATCTTGGTTCTGGACACAAGAGCATTTTATCTCAGCAACCCGATGCTCAATAGTAGTGATTGACAAAAGCCCATTGAAGCTATACACCACACAGCACTGCTGTATCTAGGGCAGATCCATCACCACTGTGATCTGTGAATGAGGCCTAATAGAGGGAGATTATAAACCGAGAACTGGGTTATCTCAACTAACTATACTTTATGAAAGGAAAGAAGCTATATACTTGTGTCTTAATGATATGATATGATATGATATGATATGATATGATATGATATGATATGATATATATATATATATATATATATATATATATATATATATTTAAGAAATTTAAGTTTATACATTATAAGGATATGTATAAAGAATTCGTATTGTATGGGTCAGTACTACAGCAGTTACCTAGCCACCACTGAGCCCTACTATATTTTTGGTACTTCTTTGATATGGAGGTACACAAGGATTTTTTTTTAGCATTCATTAATTTTTTATTTTATCATTGATTTTTTTATGAATTTATTAAAAGAAAAAGTGTCTTGCTTTATGGCATGCTGTAGCTGTTTTAATAGCATGAACTCTTGAGTAAAAAGAGGAATACTTTAGCTTTTCTGAAGATACCCTCTTCACAAGCAGTAAGAGAAAAGTTCCTGAAGAGTTTGGCAGGAATGGGCAGATATCTTATGTGCATTAAGGCATTCCAACTTTGGAAGTATGAGGCATGTTCAATGTTACATGTCTTTACTTATACCAAGAGATTGGTGGTTTCTGGCAACCTGAGAGGCTTATTCCCCCCCTACCCAACTGGAATGTATATATGGTCATCCATATCAAGTGTGCATGGGGATGTAGGGAGGATGGCTGGAAAACACTTGGCCATCTTATCAAAAGTATATGGTTAGCTTTAGTAAATTCTAATGCGAGCCAAGTGTCAGGTCAAACCTTTCAAGAGCCCAATGGAATAGAGATGAAGAGAGAACAATCATTATAGATCCTAAGATCTTGGGATAAACAGAAGTGCCATGCAGACCTCTCAACTGTTAATAACAGTCTTTCAGTGGTATCTATCTATCTATCTATCTATCTATCTATCTATCTATCTATCTATCTATTTATCTATCTATCTATCTATCTATCTATCTATCTATCTATCTATTTGTCTGTCTCTCTAATATATATATATATATATATATATATATATATATATATATATATATATATATATATATATATTGTGTGTGTATATTATGCAGTTATACTAGCAGAACAGGAGTGCTACATACAATTTTACAGAATTTCATTGTAAGTTAAGCGCAGCCTGATTGGAAAGTACACTCTGAAGTGACATAAATCCTTCAGTATCTCAGCAGGTAGGGGAAGAATACATTTTTTTTTCTTCTTTTATTTCAACTTTGAGTGATCATCCGTGGGAAAAAAAAAAGAACTAGAAAAGTTAATGAAATTTTTATGTGTACTGGGATAGGTAAATGGTCTGTTTGGCGCTTGGAGATGATGAGATAATCATTGGAGCTTTGATCACTTATTCAGGTGACAAAACTGGAAAACTTCATGAGCGGAAATTAAAAATAAAGAAATTTAGTGGTGTAACGCAACTGGAATATAAGGGAAGTAGCAGAGAAGATTCCAGGTCTCTCAATGACCAGAAGTAAAAGGTTTCCCACATGAATTACACAATACCGTATGTGCAAAAGCTTTTAAGGTTTTCTGCTAAAGTGTTACACTTTTTTTTAATATGGATGCCCTAAATTTAGGTAATGAAATGGTGTCCCAGTGCTGCAGTACCTGCACCCAGTGCTGCTAGTGAGCACCATGGCTCCAAGCTTGTCAATGTTATTGGCAGTGATAGAGTCTCAGCTGATCTCTCGGGATAAGGATTAGGGTTGAGCCGATCTTGAGATTTTAGGATCGATTTTAAAATCCGATTTCCAATCATTTTCCAGCCGATCCCGATCGCAAAATTTGCTAGATCGCCGATCGGGATCCGATCTTTTCCAATCATGTTCGATGAATCCTAATTGTATATTATATATACAGTAGGGTTGAGCCGATCTTCAGATTTCAAAATCTGAATTCCAATAATTTTCCAGCCGATCCCAATTGTGAAATTTGCTCAATCGCCGATCGGGATTCGATCTTTTCCGATCCCGATCACTCAACCCTAATAAGGATAGGCCATACATTTTAGAAAGTTAAATAACCTCTTTAAATACCATTTGTAGGTAATTCACTCTGATATATGGGGAGATACATTAGAGGAGTCCATCACCCCAATATTCAACAAGTGTATAAATTACATAGGCAAGCCCCCAAAATTTTTTATATGGCTCATATGATACAAAGATATAGATTTGTTCTACTAAGGAGAAAAATAATACATCTACTTACATGTAGTGCAAGTGTGGATTCTTGGAAAACGCCCGTGGCTGTATGCTTCTTAGTCCACAGTTCATGATTGTTCTGTAAGACACAAGTTTTACAGTATTACTTATCATGATTCTAATTTTATTATACTATTCTATACTGAAAATAAATATGTAGATGCAGTATGCAAAATACTGAAAAATTAGAAAAGTTAACCACATGGGAAAGATTAATATTATACGTTATTATTGATACAATTAATGCAGATATCACATTAGAGTGGTTGAAGCTAATATGCAATATAGTTAATGATAAAAATAACAAAAAAAATTACTGTAATTTATATTCTGCATAAAACAGTATAATCTGTGGAACATATTTGTCAGGTAAGTGGCTAACCGGAGATAATGCTTCAATAGTCCTTAAAATGCATGACAAAGTTACAGAAATTATGGTCATAAAAAATTACAGGATCCCATAGAAAACTAAAAATGCATTTTATTTATATAGCACCAACATATTCTGCAGCACTTTACATATAATAGGTTTTATGTACAGACAAAATGAGACACTACAGTGTAATACATCAAATCACACAATCCTATACAGTGGATCAGCCATTTTTATGATAAAGTTTAGAGATGAGCGAGTACTGTTCGGATCAGCCAATCCGAACAGCACGCTCCATAGAAATGAATGGATGCACCTGGTACTTCCGCTTTGACGTCGGCCGGCCGCTTAACCCCCCGCATGCCAGCTACGTCCATTCATTTCTATGCGAGCGTGCTGTTCAGATCGGCTGATCCGAACAGTACTCGCTCATCTCTAATAAAGTTTAATTATACATGGGGGAGCATGGTGACTCAGTGGTTAGCATTGCAGCGCTGGAGTCCAGGGTTCGAATTCTGCCAAGGATGACATCTGCAAGGAGTTTGTATGTTCTCCTCGTGTTTGCGTGGGTTTCCTTCCATACTCCAAAGACATATTGATAGGGGAAAATGTACATTTTGAGCCCTATATGGGGCTCACAATCTACATTATATATTTTTTCTTTAAAAAAAAGTTTAATTATACAGATAAATGGAGACAAATGAGCCGTTAGCATCACCAGCCAGTGTCCTTTATGAACAGATCCAAAAGTGCCTGGCCATACAGGGTTGCACTCAGATAAAGGCATCATGTCCTGTGGGATAATTGGGGGGCGGGGACTGAACAGAGATAGCTTAGTTTAGATTGGGAAATGTGATAGGTCTGTCTGAAGAGATGTCTTTAGGATGCACTAAACTGATCTGATTGTCCAGGATAAAGCATTCCAGAGAAGTGGTGCAACTTGGAAGAAATCTAGGAGATGGAAGTAGGAGGTTCTGATGATAGAGGATTTTATTCTCTCCAAGATTTGAACCAGGGTAGCACCTATACTATATATATATATATATATATATATATATATATATATATATATATATATATATATATATGCAACCACACAGTGCCAAATAAATAAATCAGCTTCTTCGTGCCTAGTTAATACCACCATATGATGTCTCACAATAAAGAATAACATAAGTTATCAAACTTAGTTAACAATTACAGATGGAAGGTGCAGCCTAGTTTAACTTGACATTCTGCAGCATGATGTCTTATCACAGAGCACACCAAAAGCCATTGAAAACCCATTGATAGAATTCTCACTCTGCCACAGTGGTTTTAATATGTTACATGTTTAATCAGAGCAAATGTTCTGCAAAAACAATACCAAAGCAAATCTGCAGTAATACCCGCATAGTAAATCTGCACCATGCATGTATGTATTGTCACACAGACGTGATTGGATCTCGCTGACAAAATAGGATAATCTTCCAAGTATTCTTCATCTACAGTATGCTAATAAATGAATTCTCATACTTTATATTTTTATTTTTAAATAAGAACAGGAAAGTTAATAATAAATATTTTCCTGGTATAATCCATACAACGCCTCTTATGATGTGCTTCGTACTTTGTAGCTTTGCTTTGAAAAAAAAACAACATGTTGATTTTTGCCGTCAGCATCTTTGGCCTGTTCCTGCAAGGCCTTGTGTGGTGTGTGCGCTGTAAGCCGCCGCACTGAATATTTCCTGCCATGAGCCATTGTAAACATGATTTGTGCTCCAGCTCAGTTATGTGAAATTACACAACGCTGGCTCTATTGCAAACACTCTTCGTTGCCTAACGTTGCAATCAGGACTGATTGGGTCTTTTGATCTTTTTCTTAATGATTTTCTCTTTTTTGTAACTAGATATTTTTCCCTATTTTTGAGGTGAGAAAGAACGTGTTTTCCCCAAACTGCCTGGCTACATATGGCAGAGTTATGATAAGTAACTCATTTTACTTGGAACACTGACAAAGTATCATTGCATAATGTTGTTCATCTGTAATAAATCACAAGCAGGCCATAGAGACATGCTGGAAACACTACCTTCGCTATTCTGATTGAGAATTTATACATTGTAAGCCGATGGTTGGCCATGTAATGGAGGGGGTGTACATCTCCCCCAGACTACTCAGGTGGGTGAGATGAGAAAACTCCAGGAATATTTGTTCTCAGCAGACTACTTTCGTCTGCTGAGCATTTTGGTAAGTGCTCATTATTAGGCTGGTTTTTAGGAATGGCAGGTAGGTTGGTAGTGGGACCTGTCATTCCACCCCCCTCCAGTCCACACTTTGGGGATGTTCCAGCAGCGACTCAGCTGCAGAGAGTCTGCTCATCCAGGGAGGCTTAAGAAGCCAGCTCCAGCAGCAACACTTTGTACAGAGCTTGGCTGGAGAGCCAACAGAGAGGTCATATTTTTGGAGCTGTGTCCTGAATGATTCTACTGGCTTTTGGATTTCTGTTATTCTAGGTGAGGTAACCTATTCTATGTTTGGTTAGAACCTAGCTGGGCAGGTATTTATTTTGTATTGTTTCCTTTTGTTGCTGCACTACCTTTTTGAGTGAAAATAAACTCTACCTTTGTTTTGGACTAAAGAAACTGGACTTTTGTGTCTATGCCACCCCACCTAGCAACCCCAGACCTTGACAACATATAGACCAATATTTTATATTCCTATGTAACCAATATGATATTCATATAAATATAAATGTATTATTTCCTGATTTACAATATACAGAAATGAAAGTGAAGCTTAAGCTTTGAAGATTTGCATTGCCACCTAATAGAAAATGTAGCATTTTTACTGCATCAAAGGCTGAAAATCTAAGCAGGCATAGTCATAGAGTACCTGCACACAACTGCTTGTTAATACAATGTATCAGTCTAGAAATTTTCTTTTATCTAAACATAGTGGCCCAGTGTCTCTCCTCTTGTCCTAGACTGTAGACTTAGGCGATTGAAGGGTATGAGCGGCACATGGATTATGTCCATGTACTACCTGTGCGCTGCCTGTGCCGCAAAAAGAAGAGGAGCAGCCCTGAGTTTTGCTCATGGCCACATACACAAGACCATGAAAAATACATGGTTGTGTGTATGGGGCAAAAATAAATGAATGGGTGGGTCAGTGTGTTTGCTATGCAAAACACAACCAGCATACTGTTGTGTGCATGCGGTGATATGAGTACATCCTCATGGATATCAATCTGGAAAAAAAGAAAGCACCCTAGCAGAGCTGTGTGCTTCACATAGACTTTATTGAGTGAATTACATGGTATTATTGGTAATAGACTGTGCAATAACTGCTGAAACATTGTTAATACTGAAAAAACCTCCATTAATTTAACTTATTTTCTTTGGTTTATTCCTTACTTGTTGACAATTTGTAATTTTTTTCTAATTGGTTAAATCACCAAATATGAGTAAATTTTGCATGATTTTAAGGATTTTCTCTATTTTAGTGAGAGTCTTTCATCTTGGTAGGTCGCCAATGGATAGGGCCATGAATTCTGAAACTTTGCATTGTCTGTCTTTTGTCAAAGGAGCATCCATAATTTCTGTATTTAGGTTGGGTTATCAGGCAGCAACACTACATGCATGAAAAGATACAGAATGAAGACTGAGTTTTTGGCATGTGCCAGACCATAGAATGTTCCTTCGTGGTCATATACATTGGGAAACGATCAAGATAAAAGACTGTTGCCACTAAGATGGATAAAGGAAATATCTAATTATTTATATTTGCAAAATGTTTAACTTTTTATTGTCAAGAGATTTAAATATTATATATATATATACACAGTCCTATGAAAAAGTTTGGGCACCCCTATTAATCTTAATCATTTTTAGTTCTAAATATTTTGGTATTTGCAACAGCCATTTCAGTTTGATATATCTAATAACTGATGGACACAGTAATATTTCAGGATTGAAATGAGGTTTATTGTACTAACAGAAAATGTGCAATATGCATTAAACCAAAATTTGACCGGTGCAAAAGTATGGGCACCTCAACAGAAAAGTGACATTAATATTTAGTAGATCCTCCTTTTGCAAAGATAACAGCCTCTAGTCGCTTCCTGTAGCTTTTAATCAGTTCCTGGATCCTGGATGAAGGTATTTTGGACAAACAATTCAAGTTCAGTTAAGTTAGATGGTCGCCGAGCATGGACAGCCCGCTTCAAATCATCCCACAGATGTTCAATGATATTCAGGTCTGGGGACTGGGATGGCCATTCCAGAACATTGTAATTGTTCCTCTGCATGAATGCCTGAGGATTTGGAGCGGTGTTTTGGATCATTGTCTTGCTGAAATATCCATCCCCGGCGTAACTTCAACTTCGTCACTGATTCTTGAACATTATTCTCAAGAATCTGCTGATACTGAGTGGAATCCATGCGACTCTCAACTTTAACAAGATTCCCGATGCCGGCATTGGCCACACAGCCCCAAAGCATGATGGAACCTCCACCAAATTTTACAGTGGGTAGCATGTGTTTTTCTTGGAATGCTGTTTCTTTTTGGACGCCATGCATAACGCCTTTTTTTATAACCAAACAACTCAATTTTTGTTTCCAAAATGAAGCTGCCTTGTCCAAATGTGCTTTTTCATACCTCAGGCAACTCTATTTGTGGCGTACGTGCAGAAACGGCTTCTTTCTCATCACTCTCCCATACAGCTTCTATTTGTGCAAAGTGCGCTGTATAGTTGACCGATGCACAGTGACACCATCTGCAGCAAGATGATGCTGCAGCTCTTTGGAGGTGGTCTGTGGATTGTCCTTGACTGTTCTCACCATTCTTCTTCTCTGCCTTTCTGATATTTTTCTTGGCCTGCCACTTCTGGGCTTAACAAGAACTGTCCCTGTGGTCTTCCATTTCCTTACTATGTTCCTCACAGTGGAAACTGACAGGTTAAATCTCTGAGACAACGTTTTGTATCCTTCCCCTGAACAACTATGTTGAACAATCTTTGTTTTCAGATCATTTGAGAGCGGGTTGTCCATGTTCGGCGACCATCAAACTTAACTGAACTTGAATTGTTTTGTAGAAAGAAATGGTCCAAAATACCTTCATCCAGGATCCAGGAACTGATTAAAAGCTACAGGAAGCGACTAGAGGCTGTTATCTTTGCAAAAGGAGGATCTACTAAATATTAATGTCACTTTTCTGTTGAGGTGCCCATATTTTTGCACCGGTCAAATTTTGGTTTAATGCATATTGCGCATTTTTTGTTAGTACAATAAACCTCATTTCAATCCTGAAATATTACTGTGTCCATCAGTTATTAGATATATCAAACTGAAATGGCTGTTGCAAACACCAAAATATTTAGAACTAAAAATGATTAAGATTAATAGGGGTGCCCAAACTTTTTCATAGGACTGTATATATTGTGAGGGTGTGAACCTAGCGGGCGCTGTAGAGTGGCCAGAAACAAGGTCGGAAAGGACTCTGACCACACCCATACGAAAAAGAGGTTCAACTCCAGAGGGAGCGTACACAGCAGGAGAGTGCTGCTGGTGACCTGCAGGAGCAGGTGGACTGGACCAGTTGGAGACAGACAGGAGGTCTGTCCCAAGAGAATTGGAATCCAAAAGGAGCCGAACTGCAGAGAGGGAGTGCCCTGGTGACCTGAAGGAGCAGATGGATTGTGGACCAGTTAGAGACAGGAGGTCTGTCCAAAGAGGACTGGAATCCAGAAGGGACTTGGTTAAGCTCAGTGAGCTAGACTTGTGAAAAAAAAACTCAGTACAGTATCATGTCCTTGGTAGATTAGACAGGGTTCAAGAAGTGAGGTAGTGCCCTGTGTGTGGGCTAGGCTGTTTGCTATTTTTTTCTGTTATAAACGGAATAAAGCCACTTATTTTGGATTACATTACCTCTGTTGAATCCAGGAAACTGTTACCTTTGATGCTAAACTACCCCCAATATATATATATTAATCAGGCATACATATCTTTCCACCCGTGCCTTAGGTCAAATTTAGTTAGGGATGCCATTAAGCTAATTCAGTATGTTATTGGAAGGTTGTAGTTCACAATACAACCACCGCCTAGCAATGTATAGACAAACATAGAATAGACAGCAATCTCATAACAGATCTTGTTGTTTTGAAAAGCTAGTCATCACATCCCTACACATATCCTGATACATCCAACCAAGAGGAAACATAGAAATAAGACTCATCTGTACCTAATAAACTCTAATACTATTCATCATACAGCTCAAAATTACAATTACAACACTGTGACTTTTAAATAACATTAACACTGTGACATCCTTGTGACTTTTCGTAGCTGTCAGATCACGGACACAATGTTTGAACCTTTTGTATATTTCATCAAACTGACTTTCCGCAGAGTATATATTTTGAAGCTTTTCAGTGCTATGAGACTTTATTAGTAAACAACCACGTAATATAGTTTGTGATGACATATGCTTAAATATATATTTACCAGCATCCAAATGAATCCCATTAGTCACATCAATAGACCATCAAACAATCAATTCCTAAAGCAAAGCTCTTTTATTTGTTTTACATAGCATTAACATTTGATTATATGTTAGTGAGAGATTCAGAAAAAGCATTCATTATTTATGAAAGCCGTTCCCCGTCAGATGGCTAATATTCCCATCTACTACTTTCTGTACATAGCCTTCTCAGTAGTCAATTCCATTGCCATTGATTCTGCTTCTCCCAGGTTCAGACACCAATGAGTAATGCACGGCTATCACAGTCTATAATTACTACATAAAACTCATTTTATTTGCTTGTAGGCTTGTTTCAGGTAAATACTCTCAGGATTGTGTTCATGTGTCCACACAATATAAAGAATGGTGGAGAGCGTGTTCTCAGTATACCCTCAGTATGCCCTGTCTGCCAATTAACAATGCCTCCTACTAATACCACCAGTAATGGATCCCCGGAAGAAGAGAGGAGTGAAATTTTATAACTGCAGCCTCGATTATTCATGCTGTGACTAAAAGCATGAACTCAGACAATTAGAAGCCGTGATTAATTCATTTACATATTAGCTATAAGATGTGCTCAATATTATAATTAGGGGAAAAATACCTTTTTTTTTCCCAAAATTGCAAATTGGTATAATCAATCACATGCCCAATGAAAGGGGGATAATAAGGCTTCTACCATTCTGCTGAAACTAAAGTAACTAAGTACGTATACCAATACACATAAGTCAGGAGTTGGTTGAAGCTGCCAATTTCAGTAGGACCAGTCAACTATCGTGTTTCGTGGGGGTTCTCCTACTCTCCTCCAACAGATTATGTCAGGGGAAGGAAGGATTAGAACAAACTCAAAGAACATTCTTCTGACAACTATTTTATATAATCTATGGTTTACTACACTAAAAAATTATCTAAATTGTAATGAAGTTAGGGTGGGCTCACATCTGTGCCCGGTCTCCGGTTTGTCGGTTTCCGTCTTCTGCCTGAGAAACCCGGCAATCAGTGTCTGCCTGTGAACGTCTTCTGGTCTCCGTGGCGAAACCATTTTTTTTTTTTTTTTAACTGGGCACAAAGTCCTGCATGTACGACTTTCTGTCGGGTTAAAAAAAAAATGGTTTTGCAGGGCCACACGGTAGCTCAGTGGTTAGCACTGTAGCCTTGCAGTGTTGGAGTCCTGGTGTTCAAATCCCGCCAAGGGCAAAAAAACCATCTGCAAGGAGTTTGTATTTTCTCCCCGTGTTTGTATGGATTTCCATCCCATATTCCAAAGACATACTGATAGGGAAAAAATGTACATTGTGGGCTCTATGTAGGGCTCACAATCTACATAAAAAAAAAAAAAAAAAATGATTTCGCTGCGGAGAGTCACAAGATGCTCATGGGTAGACACTTTGCAAACCCATTTAAATGAAAAGGTTTGAAAACTTACTGATGCTTTCCATCTCCTGTTCAGTTTCTTGGTTCAGGTGTGAACCCACCCTTAATCTTACCAGTGACTGTATTTGTGGATTCTTCACACTCTTCTTGTCTCATCACCAACAATAAGACCCTCCAATTGAAACAACTTCTTATGTGTTACTCACCTTGAGGCACTTGTAGGAATGAATACAAAAACTGACTTCCTGTCCACACTTAAAATGCTGAGTCAGTTGAAATGTCAGAATATCAGTCACAGACACAGCTGAGGACCAGAAGGGAGTGTGTAACTGTAACACAGCCCCCATTATTACCTTCACTACAGTTCACAACATGGACCTTTAGGAGGTGCCAGGGAATTATTGTTTTTTGTTAGAGTGTTACTTTAGGGCTCTAATCACACTACTGAGTTTTCCTTTTCATCAGGGGTTTCAATATTTTTAATGACAACAACAGAATATTCAGTTTTCATTTGTTCTCGTCAAATAGAAATTTAGTGGAATGAATAAAACTCAGTGAAAGCCATCAAGATTCATGACAAAGTGGTAAAAATTGCTGTGGCTCTGTGATAAATAGAAGTAATTTTGTAAGTATCAACAATGATTATTATTGTTGTTATTATTATTATTATTAATAATAATAATAATAATAATTTGGTCAACAAGTAGCCAAAAATGACTAATAACAACAACAACAACAACAACAACAACAATAATAATAATTTACCTACAGAACATTCCTCACAGACTAAAGTCCCGCTGCGGAAAAAAATGCGGCAGAAACACATGGTGGTTTTTCCCTCAGCACTTTTCACAGACAGTCCAGAGAGGTTTCCTTCCTCTGCTTCCATTATACCTACAGTATAGGGAAACCACTGGCGTTTCCGTAAGTATAATTGACATGCTGTGATTTCCAAAACCATAACAGTTTTGGAAATCGCAGTGTCTCCACTGCACATATTTTTCCACAATGTGTAGATGGAATTCACTAGAATCCCATCCACTTTGCAGAGACTATTAAACGCCAGGTAGGGCCCCAGCCTAAAACAGCTATATCATTGAAATTTGTACTTCTCTCATTACAGTAGCCATTTCTGCTATCTGAATTTATGCATCCTTTTATTCATTTGCCATTATTTATTCAACATCCATATATTTTGCTGCGCTGTACATAGAATATATTCTGTCCCTGTCCACAATGGACTTACAATTGAATTTCTATCTAAAAAAGAACACAAAAGCTTTATAGGACACCAGTTGATCTATCAGGGAGTATCATTTATTAAAAAATATATAGACCTTATCCATATTCATATTGTATATTGTGGTGTGTGCTTCTATTTTAGACTATGCAAAGTGTTTTCTCTGTTTGTGGTAATTTACAACACAACCATAGCGTGGCCACACATAGGAACACATAGGCAAGACAGCTTGTAACACAGCATTGCAAAAACATATTGTGTGGAGAAGCTGGTCATCTCGTGATATACAAACAGATGTAACAAAGGTTAAAGGTGTTGTCCAGAATAAAATGCTATTTCTACTCTAAGCTAAACACCCCTTTCCCCCTTGCCTGTCTCATAACGTAGTTTTAAAAAAATCTATATTTACCTAGATCACCGGGACAGTCATACTTTTTGCCCCAGGTAAGGCACATTTCCAGATTTTTCGGTGACATTGTGTTTCTCCATTTCTGGAATGTCACCTATACTAACCCCCACCACCCATCCCATCATATTTACCTGTCTTGCTGTCTGGATCTTCTGGGAACAGGACATTACTTCCTTCTGGGCACACACCTGCACAATAAAGTCGGAGTGCTGGCTACAGTGCATGCTAGCACCCAGCTCTACGGTATTGCACAGGCACCAGCAGATGTCAAGAGGAGGAGCTGGCTGCACAGAAAAAAGTGATGTCCCAGAATATCTGGACAGGAAGACAGGTAAGTATGATGGGGTGGAGGGCTTAGTTAGTTAGTTGGGAAGGGCTAGTAGTGGACAGGCTGACTAGGGAAATAGGGAGTGGTTGTGAAAGAGGGAGGGGGAGGAAGTGAAAGAGGGAGGTATTGTGAGTCAGCTGTGAGTGAACTGCAATGCATCATGGTAGTTGTAGGCTAAGACAGCAGGAAGTTACCCATGTAAACAAATATGGTGGATGCCAGGAGCTCCCAGAGAAACCCAGAAATCACTCAAAAAACTGCTAAAGATATTTTGTTGTACTTATTAACCTATTAATAGCACTAAACAACCTTTTTAGAAAAATGTTTTTCAACCCCCTTTAAGACTGAGGCCCCAAGTTGCGGGAACCCAGCATGTTTTGTTGCAGATTTTGTTGCGTTTTTTTTTTTTTTTTTTTTTTTTTCAGCCAAAGCCAGAACTGGATTGAGCAATAGGTAAAAGTATAAGATCTTCTCATACATTTCCCAGTGCTATAGTAGCTACTCTTGGCTTTGGCTGAAAAAAAAAAAAAAACACAACAAAATCTGCAACAAAAAAAGCTGTGTTTGCGCAACGTGGGGCCTCAGCCTTACATTACAAATAATGTGTTATCTATACATTGACAAAGGGTGTTGAGTTTTTTTAAAAATAAGTTTCAAAGGTTTTGTTATCCTCTATGACTCGGTATAGTATTAAACTTACTACATTTGTATCTGGACATGTCTATCCAAGAGTAAACGTTAAGAGGGACATATCGGTGTGTTGTGGGGTTTGAATAAAGTGAGAAATATCACACAGACTAGAATCATAATATGTACATTGTCATTTACTTTACATTTCTCTTATCATGTCCTACATAGGTTTACTTGGTGTATTTTGATCTCATAGGTATATATGAATAGAACATTCAACCGAATCAGTCATAATTGCCGGACCATTTAACTAATGGCTTTGAATGTTAATTCTGCCCTTAGACTCGGCCTTCTTAGCAGCAAAGAATTGCCCATGAGCCATGATAAAATTTCAGTATTATTGCACACAACCTCAGATGTGCTGTTTGGAAAACAAAATTCATTGCAAAACATTCATGATTGATTTTTGTTGTTGTGGTTGCCAGGACTATTGATATACAGTATTTTTCACACAAAGAAACATTGATATCACAGAGCTCTATAGAAGTTTGTAGTGTTTAGTCTGAGCCAGATGAGGATAAGGGTGATATTTACTTTACAAGGGGTGGTCCAGAGCAGGACGTAAAAGGATATGATTAAATGGTGCAGTCATGGGGCTTGAGATACAGCCATGACACAGCCATTGTGCGGAACTGGCCGCCACACCAACCGCCACATGACTTCATTAAAATTCATCACAAAGTCATTATTGAGTGTTCCAGGTGAACAGCCACGTGGTTTAGAAGTGAGTATAGTCATTGACTAGAAACACTATATGAGGATTCCAGTCTTAAAGGAACCTGTCACTTTAACCCCTACAGGACTGAGCCAATTTTAATTTTTGCATTTCCATTTTTCCCTACTCACATTACAAGAGTCATATTTTTTTTTTAATCTTTCAGTTCACAGAGTTACACAATGACTTATTGTTTATGAAACAAAATGTAATGTAATGGTTCAATATCCCGTAAAATGTACTGGGAAGCTGGAAAGAAATTCAGAATCAGTTGGAAGTGGAAAAAGGCACATTTGCGCCAATTTCTTATGGGTTAAATTTTTACGGCGTTCACTGTATGCTAGAAACATACATGACATGCTCCCTGTATTGTTGGTCAGTAAGATCACAAAGATACCAAGTTTATAGTCTAAAGTTGGCATCAATCACAACTGTTAGCGGTGGGTGCTGGCTATATTAGGCTGGCTTCACAATGGGTTTTTTGTGAGCCGGATTTTGACGCGGAATCCGTGTCAGAATCTGGCTCAAAAAAACGCCTCCCATTGACTTCAATGGGAGCCATTCACTTCTTTTTTTCCGCTAGTGGTTTTGTGCCGGAAAAAAAGAAGTGATCTGCCCTTTCTTGCTACGGATTCTGTGGCGGAATCCACCACATCATCAGCCACGCGAACACTCCCTCCCATCCCATTCATTTGGGCCTAATCCAGAGTGGAATGCGGCAACTGAATGCTGGTGCACTGCATCGGCAGCCAGTCGCGGCAAGATGTTTTATGGACCAGATTCTGAGGGGGCCTCCACCTCAAAATATGGTCCAAAAACCCAGCCTTAAGGGTCAGTTAACACCACAGAAAAGGAAGAAGAAATTCCATTTGGATTTCTGCCGCCGGCTTTTTCGAGCTGCTAGCCGCGATGGGATGCCAATGTAGTGCATCAGCATTACATCGTGGTATCCCGCTCCAGATTAGGCCCGGATGAATGGGCCTAATCAGGAGGGAGTCTCATGCCGCGGACACCGTGGCTGACTCAGCCACGGAATCCTCCTGAAGATATGTTCAACTATCTGGGAAAAATCACCAGTGGAAAAAAAACTGCTAGTGACTCCCATTGAAATGAATGGGAGGCTTTTTTAGGTGGCTTTTGAGGTGGATTCTGGGTCAAAATCTGCCTGCAAAAAACTTCTTGTGAACTGACCTTTATAAAGCTGGTATATGCCGTGTATGGAGAGGGCTCAGCTCCTAAACCCTCTCCATACACTCCATCACACCTAATCACGTACATATATGTGATGTTGCGTGAAGGGGTTAACAATGCAATCCTATCCGTGAACAGCCTTCCTTTATGAACATACATAAAAAGATAGCTGTCAGTCAGGAGTAGGACCGCACAATAGACTCCTAATTCCAGAGAGAGAAAAACAAGCATTTTAATGAATTTGAGGTTATCCTCAAATCTTTCTTGACCAAGTAATATATAAATTTCCTTATCTCCTCCTGTTCTATAAGATGCTACTTGCAGATCTGACATCATGTTCAATGTGGCAGGTTCTCTTCATATTGCAGCTATATTATAAAACACAAAGTACACAATTTGCTAAATACTAAATTGGCCATTAAATTGCCTCCATTTTCATGATAAAGTCTGTCTATGCTACAGAGCTGTGTCATCCCTTCTCTCCGCTGCCACTAATTCAAGTGCATTTTGTTTGGCAAATGTCACTAGTCAGAGACAAGGCTTTGGTCCAGAATCTGTAAGTGAGGGATTTATGTGAGGGTCCCAGAGTTTTATAGGGCATGGAGCTCTACAAACAACTTCATTAGCATTAACAACTAGTCTTTGTGTTAGAACCTTGCCAGTTCCTGTTCTCTATGGTAGGAGATAAAAAGCCTAATAGCTACAGTACCAAACAGTGAAGTCTCTTGTATATCATAGCAGTCGTATGTAAAATATTATACCGTGTGTTATTAACATGAGATAATACGTGCAGTATTATCACTGTCAGTTTCTGTAGTAGGGGGTATTGTAGGCTTGGAATTAAAGTTGTTGATAACCTCTACTTATATGTAATTTATGGCGTATTAGTGTCAGTAAAGGGATTTTCTGCTCAATAGGAGCTGTTATCCTGCTGGTGGACCCAGCCTGTGGATGTATTACACGGTGGGCTATTTATCTGATGCAGGAAATATATATGGTTGGCTGCAGTTTCCCTAGCAATAGTTTATCTGATACTTAACAAATGTCCTCTCTGAACTATGCACTCTGGAAATGATAGTGTTAAAACTTAAAGGGGTTGTCCCATCACAAGGATCCTATCTATAATGCTTGTTAATGTGGATGTAAGACTTTTCCTAAATACATTGCTTCAGCAAAACTGCTTTGTTTGCCCACTGTCTTACTTTATTCAATTTTTTGTGGCCACAGCCCTGACCTAGCTGCTCCTGAGTCAAATGATGTATCTGCTGCTCTCAGGGGGGAGGGAGGAGGGGCTAAGTGCATGGGAGCCAGCCTGTGTATCTAGCTATTCCTGTGTCTATACCATCTGACCTAGCTCCCTGCTCTCAGATAGGGGAGAGGAGCTGCTTTCATTTCTTCTGTTCTCCCAGTTATCAGGCTAGCTAATTCAGTTGTGTTCATTATGGTAGAGACAGGCAGTCTCTGTATGTAACACAGAATGGAGTTGCTGCTGCCTGTACTTCATAGTCCAATGTGGGTGGGCGGAGCTACACGTGAATTTGGGGGCGGAGCTAAACGGCAGGTTGCCTGTGAAACCCCGCCCACCAAATGATGCAAGAAACCAGGAAGAAAGAAGATTTTACAAGAGTGAAGACTGCTGAGTATGTGAGGTGGGAATACCCCTTTAAAGACTGCGGATAGATAGAGCTGGTACTGGGTTACTAATAGAGATGAGCGAACACTATTCGAAACAGCCGTTTCGAATAGCACGCTCCCATAGAAATGAATGCATCCATTCATTTCTATGGGAGCGTGCTATTCGAAACGGCTGTTTCAAATAGTGTTCGCTCATCTCTAGTTACTAACTCCATCGATATAATTGCAACAGAAAGTCCTTGGAGGAAAACTCTGCAAACTTTCTGTTGAAGGAGTTTCAGGAAGAACCACCATGCATTCCCGCCGCAGTTTTTCCTGCAGTGCTTTATTGCTGCAGGACGTCCCATGGGGCCTTAGCCTCAAAATTTTTTGCATGCATTACATATTTCACACATATAAATACAGATCTAGCCAAGTTTAGCATGACTTTTAACATGTTAATATTTGTTAATCGCTTCAATTCAATTGTTTTTCAATGGCTTTTATTGTGAATTTATCACGGTTTAGCGAGTTATCAGATTCAACTTGAAGATGACTGTAAGAACATGGACCAACATTTAGCAATGTACTTGGGCCTTCCCAGTCACATTTCACATTATTTATCTGCTATGATAAAGCTTTATGACTCTTTTAGGGGACTTATCCAGTCCAGTATTTTGTATGTTGGCTTTGATGATTCTTTGCAGTTGGAAGATGCGCCTAGTATATGATGGAGTGAATGCCTCCTCGTACATCGGGCACATCCTTCGGCTGGCTGTGCACCTACAGTGACTTTATGCCAGTTGTTAAATACTACCTTTTTCTGTACTGCAAAACACAGAGACATATTATCATTAAAGTCTATGAATTGTAAGTCTTTGTAAATAGTACGCAAATTGCATTTTTTGGTCTTCCTTTTTTCACAAGGGCTGTAGAAACTGTATTGTATAAATGTGATCTTTGTACTTGTACATATGTGTTAGGATGGGGTCCCGCAGGTTTCCTGTCCAGCGCACAGCGCCACCTGCGGGCCAATCCAACCCTTGCCCTCGGCGTCGTGCAGTGAGCTGTATGGACTCTAAGTCTAGCTTTCTGCCTACTGAGCATGCTCGAACCTTTTGGAGAAGCTCAGAGGCTAAGTCCCATTCTGCTCCTACTGAGCGTGCTCAGACCTTTTGGAGGTGCTCAGAGGCTAAGTCCTATTCTTCCACTACTGAGCGTGCTCAGACCTTTTGGAGGCGCTCTGAGGCTAAGTCCCATTCTGCCCATTCTGAGCATGTCCGGTGAAGTTATGCCACCGCCCCTGTGGGCGGGGACTAGCCTTTATATAGTGTAAGCCGATGCCTGCCCGGTGCTCACACTTTGGCTATAATAGTTTGAGACAGGAGGTCAGGGCTATGTTCCAGTGAAAGGCAGGAGCAGTCTAGGGATATATTTAGGATTCCTTGGCTCTGCCAGTGGGAATCTACAAAGCCTATTGAACTGTCTACTTATATTGTAGCTCCTAGCGTTTAGGGAGTCCTTTATGTTACTGACCAGGAGTGGCGTTTAACCCTCGGCAGTCTTTCCTGCGTAGCAGGCTGAATCTTTTACTAGTGCCTATTCCTCTGCTGTGAATTAGCAGAGGTCTGTTGCTAGGCTTCATTCAGCTTTACTCAGCAGGTGCACTCTCCCAGCGAGGTTAACTGGTGAGAGTTTGTTTGCAGTTGTTCACATTTGAACCGCACTAACACCACAGCCAGTGCAGTTAACTGGCGGTTAGCCTTTCAGGCACATGGCTGCCCCTCAGGGGGCCTGTGGACCTCGCTGCAGTGTCTTGCAGTCTAGCGGTTCTGTCACATTAAAAATTATTTTCAAATGTATATAGACAGAACCATAACAATATGTTGTAAGTGGTCATATGGGTGCCCTAAAGCACTGGGGCTATGGGTTTACACCTACACATGACAATACCTTCTACCTGCTGTATGTTATTTGCCAGCTATAATGAGTGCCACTTTATGCAGCACTTCTAATTTACTACAGTCTGTGGAGTGACAATACTGTGAAATATGTTGGTGCTATATACATAACAGGTAAATTCACTACATATATAGGATATAGGATATGAAAGGTATAGACCAAGGGAAAGCATAGCCCTTCATTATATTCATATATGAGCAGTACTCACAGGTTTTGGATTCCAGTGTAAAGTTCCATATCCAATGCATTCAAAATCTCAAAATCCTTCCAGTTTTCTATGTGTCTGTAACAAAACAGAAACCTAGCAGTTAGACATCATTGATAACAGCACTGACAATACACGACATGACACGGCACATATGTACATGATATCAAGGCATGTGTTATCACAGAGTAACATATGACAATGGAGCACACCTGTGGAATCTGAATTGAGTCTTATATGTTTTTAAGATCCTTTTATCTTAATCCTTTATCACCGCAGGTACAATATAGACATACGAAGCTTATATGGATGCTTAACCTGTTTTACACTATAAAGCAGCAAACTGCAAATTGCCCATATCGGCAACTCACTGCCCAGACAAGAATCCACCAGGACAGACTTACATCAACAGTGAATGGGGATGTTCCATACTGCTTATGTCGTGCCCATTCATCTCTATATGAAAATTAAAAGTTTGCTGCATATGTACATAGTTGAATTATTGTTGTTTTTATATCTTAACGGCGAGGATATGTTTGTGAAAGATAGTATTGTAAGGCATTGCAGTTCTCAAGAGCATTCAACTGTACCCAACCAACATGGTACCAGGGAAATATAACCCCAAATGTCACGATTAGTAGCAGAAAAAGGCACTCTTTGAAGTCAATGGGAGGCTTTTTTCCAACGTGGATTTTCAGCACCAAAATTGTCGCCAAAAAACTCAGTGTGAATGGATCCTTAGAATGGTCATCCTGGTTGTTTCAGCCACCAATACTCATGCAACAGGAACGCACCATTGAACTGTATATATTACTACTTGGTACCCACAAAGGAAGCACCATGCATTTGTAAACTATACTATAGTTAGTGCAACCATTTAGTATTCTTTATTGAAAAGGCTTCTGCAGAGACTGTGTTAGCATCTACTTCCTATGACCTGCCTATGTCACCATACCATCCACCTATCACACATTCTATAAAGCTTTGTTTCTGATGAGATCACCTTATACATTGGAAAAGGAAAGCATACTGTATGTGTTCACACAGCCTCATTGGGAATATACAGTGATTCTACAGGCACTTACTTGCATCTTACATTTATACAGGTATAGTCATCATGTAATGGGACGTAATGGAAGAGACCAGATTATACTGTATATTACACACATATAAACATATATATTTCCAGGGTGTTTGTCCTTGTCTCATCACCCACCCATCTGCATGAACATCTTCACGTAACCAAACAATTCCTTATGTGCTGACATCTCAGTCTGCTGCCTAGCTAGAGGGTTAAGCTGTTCCTCGCACATGTTGATGAGCTTCTTGTGAACAAGCGCTGATGTTTTTAACATCTAGTCATTTTTATCCTTTTTTCATGCTACCACCCACACAGTGCCTGCCTCTCCTATGTAAATATGTGCATTATAGAGCATGTTGATACAGTATTTCAGATTGGTCTCACTTCTACTGAGCGCATCTGTGTAATGTCTGGGCCAAAGACTTAAACCGCATGGTGCTCAGTAATTAGATTTGCCTTGTTCAAGAACATTTTCCCCTAAAACCAAAAAATTAATATGTATATTGTAGATTTTTATATTTGTTCATTCACCAAGCTGCCAACATTTCTATTGAGTAAATTCTTAGTTTTTGTTTCTGAGATAGCTGAATAACATAGCCATCTGTCCACAGTTACAGTTCTATGGGCATAGTCATCTAATACCCTCAGACTTCTAAAAATCTTGGTGTGGGCAGAGCCATGTCATGAACCTCTGGAACCCAAATGTAAGATATGTGATATGGAGACTTCTGGACCCACTTAGACTCAAAGTATAAAGCTCCATACGACGAACTATACAATAGGAAAATACATACAATATAAGTATACTTCTGACATTGCATACATTGCCTACCAACTACCATAATGCACGTACACTACACAGTACACAGTACACACATATATATATATATATATATATATAGATATAGATATAGATATAGATATAGATATAGATATATATATATATATATACATATACACACACACACACTGTCTACCAATAAGTATCCGGACACCCATGCAAATGAAGATATATCTGTGGTCATGATGTACATCATGCCTTGGTGATGTACGTCACGTGCATGTTAATCTTAACGCAGATGCCTATTGCACTATTTTAGATAACTGTGCTTCCTACATTATGACGGTTCTATGGGTTGGACCAATGTTATATCCAGTATGACAACGCCAGTTGTCATGTAGTGAGGTCTACCATGGCTTGGTAAAGCGACAATCAGGTTAACCAACTGGACTGGCCTGCCCAGAGCCCAGACTTGAACCCTATCAAGTTGGATCACCGAGCTAAGGGGTGCAGCAGCCATCTAAAATCATTGAAAGAACTTATCTGTCTTCTCCAAGTCGAATGGAATAAAATACCACTAACCGTCATACAAGGAATTGTGGAAAACATGCCCCGGAGGGTTGAGGCTGTAATTGCCGCTCGTGGAGGCTCTTCCAACTATTGAATATGAATAATTGTTTGTTTTTTTTTCTATCCTACCACAGGTGTCCAAATATAGATATGAAAGCATAGTCTCTTTCATGTAAAAAAAAGTCCTATAAATCCATTTAACATATACCCCAGAAGCTTTCATCACAATATACATTAACCATGCAGTGCTGTAGGACATAGTGGGCTCAGAGTCCCTTTGTCCCTCCTACAGCTATGATCCTACTCTTGGGAACTATAATAGTAGCCATATTCATCACATTGCTTTGACAGTAGCATTCAATATAATTAAAGGGGTTGTCCCATCACAAGGATCCTATCTATACTGCTTGTTAATGTGGATGTAAGGGCTCGTTCACATCTGCGTCGTCGGTCCTTATTGCAGGTTTCCGTTTCCTGCATAAAACAGATGCAGGAGACGGAAGCCTGCAGGAGACTCTCACCCATTCATTTGAATGGGTGAGAAAGCTGTCCGGCCGTGCGCGGCAGTGAGCGTTTTGCGCTCTCCGCCGCAAAACCGGGTTTTATAATCCGGACACAGAGTCGGACATGCAGTACTCTGTGTCCGGATAAAAAAATCCGGTTTCGCGGCGGAGAGCATAAAACGCTCACTGCCGCGCACGGCCGGACCCGATCTATGGTTTCCGTCTTCTGCCATGCAGAAGACGGAAACCATAGTACGGAGACCCCAGACGCAGGTGTGAACCCAGCGTAAGACTTTTCCTAAATACATTGCTTCAGCAAAACTGCTTTGTTTGTCCACTATCTTACTTTATTCAATTCTTTGTGGCCACAGCCCTGACTTATCTGCTCAAAAGTCAAGTGATGTATCTGCTGCTCTCAGGGGGAGGGAGGAGGGGCTAAGTGCACGGGAGCGAGCCTGTGTTTCTAGCTATTCCGGTGTCTGCACCACATGTGTCCTAGCTTCCTGATCTCAGATAGGGGAGAGGAGCCGCTTTCATTTCTTCTGTTCTCCCAGTTATCAGGCTAGCTAATTCAATTGTGTTCATTATGGCAGAGACAGGCAGTCTCTGTATGTAACACAGAATGGAGTTGCTGCTGCCTGTACTTCATAGTCCAATATGGGTGGGCGGAACTACACGTGAATTTGGGGGCGGGGCTAAACGGCAGGTTGCATGTGAAACCCCGCCCACCAAATGATGCAAGAAACCAGGAAGAAAGAAGATTTTACAGCAGTGAAAACTGGTGAGTATGTGACGTGGGAATACCCCTTTAACTGTTGTATACAATTTTTTAACAATTTCACATAAGAAAGCAATTGGGTAATTTTCCTTTTTGATTCCAAGTTCACACAAAGCAGTTTGGGTTTTGAAGCATCTTTTTAGCCATAAATAGATAGAGGTCCAACAGTACCAGATAGTGGTCTGACATAAGCAGAATAGTGTCGACCCTGTAAAATTCGGCTCTAAAATGGAAAAGTGAATCTATTAACTGAATGATCTGTAATTTCACATTCTGACAACAATCTGGATCCGGAACATCATTATATCTTCATATGTTTGCTGTCACTTGTATGCTGCTTACAAAATGGCTGGTGTTGTCCATATACTGTAGGTAACGTATAAAATAAATTCGCTACCAGTGACCCAGATTTCTTTATATTAAAACCATGTCACCGTGTTATGTGCAGTCCATGGAATGAACACGGTTTTACTCATAAAGATGTGCATGTGCAACAGTAGCCATGCTGGGATGAAATTATGATGTTCGCCGCATACATTAATTATAGAATATGACAGAAAATCTCTAGGAGGTGATAAATTACTGTATGCTGCAAATCTATAAATCTGCCGAAAGATGCCATGACAAAATAGCTACACTCAAACCCATATCTCATATTGCACCCAGACCATCCACTGAAGTGTTAAATATTGCAGCGCATGCCTTTTGCTGAGTGCCAGGGAAAATTAATGAGTTTTCCACCCTACAAAGCCTGTAAAAGCCATGTTCACTTAATGAATATACATTAACCCCATCATCTCCTGAGTGAATGAAATCAGACATTTACTGACCGTATACAGTAAGTACAGTAGAGATGAGTGATGGGCGTAGTTAAAGGGATGTAAGATCTGCTATAGGATATGTAGATAAAAGCTGTGGCTATACATGACTGTAGATAGATTATAACCCTTGGCCAGGATGATAGGCAGCTTGTGTTGAAGCACATGTTTCTTGTTATAAGCTTTCCCACTTACATAAAAAAAAAACGCCAATAAGTCCTCGAGTTGTTACAGTATCTCGTTTCAGAAGACCACACATAGTGGATTTACTGTAGATTAGCAGAGCCGATTCCTATGGCAAATGCAGATTATAGTACAATACATGGAGATAAGGTTTTCAAAAAATCTGCATGAAAATATCAGGATGATGGCAATTTACAAATCTGTCATCTGCATAGGGTGCGATACATTGAAATCTACAAAGCAGTACATTGTAAAAATCTGCATACAATACGAGTTTTGCAATGCGATTGTCTGGAATGTGGATTTCTTGCACAATGTGTCGATTCCTTAATCTTTAGGATTTATTGGCGCAATTTTTTTTAACGGATTTGATACCTCCGTTTTGAAAACAATGAGAATGAATTAGCATATTCACTTGTCCCTTTTTCTGACGGACATAAAAAAAAAAAAATTGGTAGAAAAAAAGGACATGTTCTCTATTTTCCATTTTGACAGACACAAGTACCCATCAGAAATCAATGATTACATTTTTAGCAAAAGTATAAATGGATTGGCATCTCAATTGTATCCATTAACAATAGTCATTAGGAGTTTTGTTGGGTTTTTTTGGTATATTTTTTTCAAGTATTTTACTATTAATTTCATTATAGGAAAATTAAATGTAGTAAAAATGTTGTAGGAACACAAATTTGTGGCAGCTGCATAGGTGACAAGTGCCAACAAAATCCTGGGATACAGCAACAATACAGCAGTAATGGCGGTTATATTTATTGGCACCATGGCTTCAAAGAACTATTTTTATTTACAAAGTAAATTGTACACTATTGCTATATAGAAAAAGCTACACAGTGGTTAGCACTGCAGCCTTGCAGCACTGGAGTCCTGGTGTTCAAATCCCGCCAAGGGCAAAAAACCATCTGCAAGGAGTTTATATGTTCTCCCTGTGTTTGCATGGATTTCCATCCCATATTTCAAAAAAAGACATACTGATAGGGAAAAATGTACATTGTGAGCTCTATGTGGGGCTCACTATCTACAAAAAAAAAAAAAAAAAAAAAAAAAGCTACAAAAATAGAAGCCCAGTTTCCTTCTCCATCTCCCTGCTTTTCCCTAATTCTCTGTTTGTTGTCCTATAGAGTCGCCATACAGCGGCATGGATAGAACTGAAGCAAAGTGTCCATGCACTTACACACACATTCTATTCATAGGTAAGTCTCTCTGGACTGCGTAAGGCATAAAGGATATGGTACATGCTGTACATTTGGTCACTGCTAACAAAAACAACCATCTTCTGCACAAGCCCCATTCCTATAGAAACTGCAGCAGGAGACATTAGTGTAGGGATTAAAACCACATTGCTATTTTATTGCTTGTTTTTCTAATGTTTACTTGCAGTAAATTCACAGCATTCAATGTAGCCAGCATTAAGAGCATAAAATACAATGCAATGACTAGCTAGGAAAAGCAGGGCATCATTAATTCTTTTATATAGTAAACAGGAGAGTCTTTATCCACAGATGGTACTACATTATTTCAGAAGGTAAAATCATTAGAAAAATCATGTTTAGCTTCCATTGTACTTTAGAGACTCTTCATTGATGTTGGGGTCATAATTGCTCTTGCACTGGCCTTAAGAGTTTAGGGAGTTTGCCAATATTACAAAATATATAGATTCCTTTTACGTCAAGTCGTAAGACTATGAAAGATAAAGGCTTCCCAACATTAGTCAAGTAAGGAAACCTTAGACTAAATATAAGGCTTATGTGAAGAGCTACTGCTAAATATATTCGGATCTCAAAAGTGAAGAAAACTGAAATAACATCCTCATGGTGGCTGACATTTTTCTGGACTTCATGATAACCATCTTATTGATGGAAACTACATTCAGTCCCTCCAAAAAAAAAAGAGAAATTTATTCTACTGTTCCTTTCACATAAATAAAACTGCACTGAAAGAAACACCCCAGCATTTTTTTTTTTACTCATATATTGTCTGAAAGACAAATCCCTGAAAAATAATAGTTGTCTATTCACAGTATCTGTCCTTATCCTGCTTTCACCTTCTTCAATAAGTCACAAGATAACAGCATTACCTATTTTTACAGCATTTGTTGCTATACAAACAGGAGACCTCTGTCTGCTGCCAGCAGATTCTATTGAATTGAATTCTATTTGACCTCAGATTCATCAATGCCTACCCCCTATTTTTCTGCCCTGACTCTTCTATCTAAATGTCTCCCTGCTAGGGTTGAGCAGTTGTGTTCGGAAAAGATCGGAATCCGATCAGTGATTGAGAAAATTTCACGATCGCAATCGGAATTCAGAACACGATATTTTTAGGTGGGATCGAAATCGGTGATTATTTCCCACAATGCTTTGCTACTGGCCAAGCACTGTGGGAAAATCTAACAATGTTAACCTTCACACTGAGTATATGCTCCGCTCATTCTGAGAGGAGTGTATACTCAGTGTGAAGGCTCCGCTCCGGTTCCATAGGAATGAAAGGAAGCAGGCAGCACACAGCCTTAACCCCCTGCGCCGGCTGCATCCATTCATTCTAATGGGAGACTAGCTAACATCTCTAGTAGCTACTTAGTGAATGGGTTTGAAAACTGACTGCCGGGTTTCTATCTCCTGTCCAGCTTCTCAGGGCAGAAGACAGAAACCCAAAAGTGGAGACCAGGCACAGGTGTGAACCTGCCCTTACCTTTCCCAGTGTTATCATCAGTAGCTGGTGCAGCTTTAAGGAGATATGGTGACATCATCTTCACAGTGTAACAGAAAATAGACATGGAGGGGCAACAAAGTGGCTCAGTGGTTAGCACTGCAGCCTTGCAGTGCTGGAGTCCTGGGTTCGAATCCCACCAGGAACAACATCTGCAAGGAGTTTGTATGTTCTCCCCGTGTTTGCATGGATTTCCTCCCACTCTACAAAGACATACTGATAGGAAAAGTAAAAAAAAAAAAAAATGTACACTGTGATCCCTATATGGGGCTCACAATTTACAAAAAAAAAATTATTTATATATATATATATATATATATATATATATATATATATATATACACTCACCGGCCACTTTATTAGGTACACCATGCTAGTAACGGGTTGGACCCCCTTTTGCCTTCAGAACTGTCTCAATTCTTCGTGGCATAGATTCAACAAGGTTCTGGAAGCATTCCTCAGAGATTTTGGTCCATATTGACATGATGGCATCACACAGTTGCCGCAGATTTGTCGGCTGCACATCCATGATGCGAATCTCCCGTTCCACCACATCCCAAAGATGCTCTATTGGATTGAGATCTGGTGACTGTGGAGGCCATTGGAGTACAGTGAACTCATTGTCATGTTCAAGAAACCAGTCTGAGATGATTCCAGCTTTATGACATGGCATTGCATTATCCTGCTGAAAGTAGCCATCAGATGTTGGGTACATTGTGGTCATAAAGGGATGGACATGGTCAGCAACAATACTCAGGTAGGCTTTGGCGTTGCAACGATGCTCAATTGGTACCAAGGGGCCCAAAGAGTGCCAAGAAAATATTCCCCACACCATGACACCACCACCACCAGCCTGAACCATTGATACAAGGCAGGATGGATCCATGCTTTCATGTTGTTGACGCCAAATTCTGACCCTACCATCCGAATGTCGCAGCAGAAATCGAGACTCATCAGACCAGGCAACGTTTTTCCAGTCTTCAATTGTCCAATTTCGATGAGCTTGTGCAAATTGTAGCCTCAGTTTCCTGTTCTTAGCTGAAAGGAGTGGCACCCGGTGTGGTCTTCTGCTGCTGTAGCCCATCTGCCTCAAAGTTCGACGTACTGTGCGTTCAGAGATGCTCTTCTGGCTACCTTGGTTGTAACGGGTGGCTATTTGAGTCACTGTTGCCTTTCTATCAGCTCGAACCAGTCTGGCCATTCTCCTCTGACCTCTGGCATCAACAACGCATTTCCGCCCACAGAACTGCCGCTCACTGGATGTTTTTTCTTTTTCAGACCATTCTCTGTAAACCCTAGAGATGGTTGTGCGTGAAAATCCCAGTAGATCAGCAGTTTCTGAAATACTCAGACCAGCCCTTCTGGCACCAACAACCATGCCACGTTCAAAGGCACTCAAATCACCTTTCTTCCCCATACTGATGCTCGGTTTGAACTGCAGGAGATTGTCTTGACCATGTCTACATGCCTAAATGCACTGAGTTGCCGCCATGTGATTGGCTGATTAGAAATTAAGTGTTAACGAGCAGTTGGACAGGTGTACCTAATAAAGTGGCCGGTGAGTGTATATGTATGTATATATACACATGGATGAAGGTACTAGACATAGGTGACAGTCTCTGCAATAGCATAGTTTGAATCAGCTTCCATGACTACACTGCATAGACAAAAAAGCAGGATGCAGGAGTTTTCTTTTTAAAGGGGGTTTGCCATAATAACATTTTAACATATGGTTACTGGGGGTCCCACCAATCATGAGAATAGGGGTCTCAATGTTCCTTTGAATGACCACTGACCAAAAGCAGCATTTTAGTGCAGGAGAACTGGATGTATTATGTAACTACCCCTTTTAAGCCCTATAATAACTCATGGAACCTTATGGTAAAGCACAGATCATGATATAACAACTCACAGTCACATTACAAACTAAGTTCTGCTGCCTTTAGAAACCCAGATCTGGCAAAGCCGGTTAATATTTTTTTATAGGGCATTCCATTTTAAAGTGGCCAGTGTATGCCAGAAACGTGACTAGATGAAAAATAAAGAAATCAATATTGCCTTCCATCAAACTGGTTCTCACTCTTTGTAAACCGCAGCATCAATTTTCACATTTATCTTGCAGACTAACTAAAGGTGTAAAGCAAGATATGCCAGGAATAGACACCCTCCAGATATATCAAGTTGCTATGACTTCAGTGACACCTTGCTATGCCATATGCCTTCGACTAAGAATAGGAGACTTGAGTTTTAGATAAGAGCAAGATAAGATACTGTATATTGTATGTATATTGTGCAATGCTTTACCTGTACAACCTATAAGTCACATTCAGTAGTAGTTCTGTTCATTTTCAAAATCCCTGAATACACATATTTTGCTGAATGTCTATGGCTAGGGTCCCTGGAGAGTAATAGTATTGATGGGGCTTGTTAGATGGTGGGTGCACATTTTTCACAACCTCAGCTATATTGGGTACTTACATTGCAACTAAAGCTGCCCTCTCTGTGATATACCTCTATGCAGCGCCGCACCTCCCATGAGGCGACCTGAAGCGAGCGCTTCAGGCGGCGCTATGTCAGGACCCCAGGGAGGGCAGCATTTTTGATTATCTAAGCCAGTCCAGGACAAGCTGTCCTGGACTAGCTTAGCACCGAGCGTTGGTTTGGGGAGGCCACTGAAGCAGCGCTGCTCCAGCAGCCTCCCCTCACACTCAGGCAGAGAGCAGGTCTTCTCCGTGCCTGTTCTCTGCTTGCGAACGGTGCTAAGCCCCACCCCTTCACTCCGCCACGCCCCCTTCACTCCGCCACACCCCTACGCTCCGCCCCCTCCTCCGGGGGGAGGAGGGCGGCTTTCTGTAGTTCGCCTCGGGCGGCGAAAGGGGTAGGTTCACTCCTGCCTCTATGACAAGGCCATAACATTCCATAAAATATATATTTAGGTTACTGCAATCTGGATACTACGTTCATACTAGTGCTATCTCCCCATTGTTCTGGACCGTTGGAGGATTTAGTTGAAATCTACTGTAAAATTCACAGAAAGAACTGCCATGCTGAAGATTTAGAAAAGTTTGTGGGGGCAACATGGTGGCTCAGTGGTTAGCATGCATAAAAGTAAAAAATAAGAAACATGTCTGTCTCTGCCAAGGGCTTCCTGAAATCAGGGCTCTTTCCTGGATCACTGGGTGACTAGTCAGGACTAGAGATGAGCGAACACTAAAATGTTCGAGGTTCGAAATTCGATTCGAACAGCCGCTCACTGTTCGAGTGTTCGAATGGGTTTCGAACCCCATTATAGTCTATGGGGAACATAAACTCGTTAAGGGGGAAACCCAAATTCGTGTCTGGAGGGTCACCAAGTCCACTATGACACCCCAGGAAATGATACCAACACCCTGGAATGACACTGGGACAGCAGGGGAAGCATGTCTGGGGGCATAAAAGTCACTTTATTTCATGGAAATCCCTGTCAGTTTGCGATTTTCGCAAGCTAACTTTTCCCCATAGAAATGCATTGGCCAGTGCTGATTGGCCAGAGTACGGAACTCGACCAATCAGCGCTGGCTCTGCTGGAGGAGGCAGAGTCTAAGATCGCTCCACACCAGTCTCCATTCAGGTCCGACCTTAGACTCCGCCTCCTCCGGCAGAGCCAGCGCTGATTGGCCGAAGGCTGGCCAATGCATTCCTATGCGAATGCAGAGACTTAGCAGTGCTGAGTCAGTTTTGCTCAACTACACATCTGATGCACACTCGGCACTGCTACATCAGATGTAGCAATCTGATGTAGCAGAGCCGAGGGTGCACTAGAACCCCTGTGCAAACTCAGTTCACGCTAATAGAATGCATTGGCCAGCGCTGATTGGCCAATGCATTCTATTAGCCCGATGAAGTAGAGCTGAATGTGTGTGCTAAGCACACACATTCAGCTCTACTTCATCAGGCTAATAGAATGCATTGGCCAGCGCTGATTGGCCAGAGTACGGAACTCAACCAATCAGCGCTGGCTCTGCTGGAGGAGGCGGAGTCTAAGATCGCTCCACACCAGTCTCCATTCAGGTCCGACCTTAGACTCCGCCTCCTCCAGCAGAGCCAGCGCTGATTGGCCGAATTCCGTACTCTGGCCAATCAGTGCTGGCCAATGCATTCTATTGGCGTGATGAAGCAGTGCTGAATGTGTATGTTTAGCTCAACTACACCGGTGGAGTAGTTGAGCTAAGCACACAGATTCAGCTCTGCTTCAATCAGCGCTGGCTAATGCATTCTATTAGCTTGATGAAGCAGAGTGTGCACAAGGGTTCAAACGCACCCTCGGCTCTGATGTAGCAGAGCCGAGGGTGCACAAGGGTTCAAGCGCACCCTCGGCTCTGATGTAGCAGAGCCGAGGCTGCACAAGGGTTCAAGCGCACCCTCGGCTCTGATGTAGCAGAGCCGAGGGTGCACAAGGGTTCAAGTGCACCCTCGGCTCTGCTACATCAGAGCCGAGGGTGCGCTTGAACCCTTGTGCAGCCTCGGCTCTGCTACATCAGAGCCGAGGGTGCGCTTGAACCCTTGTGCACAACTCTGCTTCATCAAGCTAATAGAATGCATTGGCCAGCGCTGATTGGCCAATGCATTCTATTAGCCCGATGAAGTACAGCTGAATGTGTGTGCTAAGCACACACATTCAGCACTGCTTCATCACGCCAATACAATGCATTAGCCAGTGCTGATTGGCCAGAGTACGGAATTCGGCCAATCAGCGCTGGCTCTGCTGGAGGAGGCGGAGTCTAAGGTCGGACCTGAATGGAGACTGGTGTGGAGCGATCTTAGACTCCGCCTCCTCCAGCAGAGCCAGCGCTAATTGGTCGAGTTCCGTACTCTGGCCAATCAGCGCTGGCCAATGCATTCTATTAGCGTGAACTGAGTTTGCACAGGGGTTCTAGTGCACCCTCGGCTCTGCTACATCAGATTGCTACATCTGATGTAGCAGTGCCGAGTGTGCATCAGATGTGTAGTTGAGCAGAACTGGCTCAGCACTGCTAAGTCTCTGCATTCGCATAGGAATGCATTGGCCAGCCTTCGGCCAATCAGCGCTGGCTCTGCCGGAGGAGGCGGAGTCTAAGGTCGGACCTGAATGGAGACTGGTGTGGAGCGATCTTAGACTCCGCCTCCTCCAGCAGAGCCAGCGCTGATTGGCCGAATTCCGTACTCTGGCCAATCAGCACTGGCTAATGCATTGTATTGGCGTGATGAAGCAGTGCTGAATGTGTGTGCTTAGCACACACATTCAGCTCTACTTCATCGGGCTAATAGAATGCATTGGCCAATCAGCGCTGGCCAATGCATTCTATTAGCTTGATGAAGCAGAGTGTGCACAAGGGTTCAAGCGCACCCTCGGCTCTGATGTAGCAGAGCCGAGGGTGCACAAGGGTTCAAGCGCACCCTCGGCTCTGATGTAGCAGAGCCGAGGGTGCACAAGGGATCAAGTGCACCCTCGGCTCTGCTACATCAGAGCCGAGGGTGCGCTTGAACCCTTGTGCACACTCTGCTTCATCAAGCTAATAGAATGCATTGGCCAGCGCTGATTGAAGCAGAGCTGAATCTGTGTGCTTAGCTCAACTACTCCACCGGTGTAGTTGAGCTAAACACACACATTCAGCACTGTTTCATCACGCCAATAGAATGCATTGGCCAGCACTGATTGGCCAGAGTACGGAATTCGGCCAATCAGCGCTGGCCAATGCATCCCTATGGGAAAAAGTTTATCTCACAAAAATCACAATTACACACCCGATAGAGTCCCAAAAAGTTATTTTTAATAACATTCCCCCCTAAATAAAGGTTATCCCTAGCTATCCCTGCCTGTACAGCTATCCCTGTCTCATAGTCACAAAGTTCACATTCTCATATGACCCGGATTTGAAATCCACTATTCGTCTAAAATGGAGGTCACCTGATTTCGGCAGCCAATGACTTTTTCCAATTTTTTTCAATGCCCCTGGTGTCGTAGTTCCTGTCCCACCTCCCCTGCGCTGTTATTGGTGCAAAAAAGGCGCCAGGGAAGGTGGGAGGGGAATCAAATTTTGGCGCACTTTACCATGCGGTGTTCGATTCGATTCGAACATGGCGAACACCCTGATATCCGATCGAACATGTGTTCGATAGAACACTGTTCGCTCATCTCTAGTCAGGACAAGAAGTGAGCCTTCATATCTGACTTTTAGGCCAATATTGACATTCAAGAAACCTTACCTAAATTCTTCCAGAATCTGCTGAAATTGTCCAGTAACAATACAAAAAATCCCTTCATATTAAACAAATGACTAAATGAGAGAACTTATTTTGGGTAGTGAAATTGCCCAGTAATACATGTGAATGGGTTATTATATACCCCAGTCACATGCTCAGGAGACAAATAATGAATGTGTAGTAGAAACATAGAAAGTTTTTAAAACCTATGACTCCACAGAGAAAAACCTTAGAATTGTAATGGGAATAATGTGTATGTCTATTTCTGCAGTTTTCTGGACATCATACATAATACATAATAGACATAATAGACAGATTACAGTTGAGCATGCCCAGATATTAATGGATTAATGCTGCGAAGATCAAGGAGATGGTGGTGGACTTTAGTAAGCAGAGAAGTGCTTCGAATCTGGTGGACATCCAAGGGACAGGCATTGAAATAGTTAACACCTATAAGTACCTGGGTGTGCTCCTCAATAATAAGCTGGACTGGGCTGATCACCTGGAGGCGCTGCACAGAAAGGACCACAACAGGCCTTAACTGCTCAGGAGGTTGAGGGCACTTGGAGTCCAGGGGCCACTTCTTAGGGCCTTCTTCAACTCTGTGCTAGCATCAGCCATCTTCTTCAGTGTGGCCTGCTGGGGAAGTAGCATAGCAGCCAGGGACAGAAATAGACTTGACAGGCTGATTAGATGGGCCAGCTCTGTCCTGGGGAGTTCCCTGGACCCAGTACAGGTGATGGGTGACAGAAGGATACTGTCAATGGTGAGCTCCATGGGGGCTAAGGTTAGGGCTACAACGTAATGTTAGCCATGACTCCCGTCACACAACCAAAAATTGCTGTGCCACTCTGGGACACCTTCACTAATGTAGGGTGCTGTGAGTCCAACTTTTAGTTGTGAAAAGATTGAGCACTGGCAAACACTCCTTTATTATCTTCAGTATCTTCTATCCTTTATTATCCTCGCAATTTGGGGTTTCTATCATAACATAGATGTGTACATCCTAGTATATACATACGTTATTCGTATCTCTATTATATATGAACAAGTTCAAAGAGTATGAAAGAGTGGCTGAACCAAATACCTAGGCTATTATGTAAAATTAAAAAATAAGCGTCCTTCATCTGTGTAATAAATCTGAAGATGGTTCCAATCTATATTCTGGATCTAGAAGCCTACATACATAATAGATAAAGCCATGAAGGTGATGCTCTGCGTCTACCATGTAATTGTACATTAATCCCTGTCATTTTCCACATATCATATTGTCATGACAACGGTGGACTATATTGCTTTTCAGATGTTTTTTTCCAGGATCTTCTGAAGATCAGTGTAGTAAACAAGTAATACATTTGTAAGGATTCACGTCAGAGGTGGCTGCATAAACATCAGTGATTCATGTCTGGATGAATCTTACTACCCACCAGCGAGCTATTTTAAGGGGCCTGATACACGTGCTGAGGAAATCTACCATATCTTGATTCCATAATAAACACGCTGAATTAATGACTTGTTATTTTCATGCATAAAACACAAGTAGAAGGAAAAACAATCTCTGAACATAACCCAAGGTTCTCACTACATATGCAGTGTATTCTCTTGTGGCTTGGCTTTCTGGTCTTGGATTAAAAGCCATTTCATAGTGCTGATAAGCTGATCCTTGCCGTGTTCCAGTGGTTAGTAAATACTTCTTGAGCGGTTTGTGAACATTCTTGGAAATTCATGCATTTTCCCCAACGGACCTGTATCTTTTTCAATCACTAAGACCATTTATCAAACCTCGGCTTCACGTGATACCTAAGTGAACTAGCTTTTATGAAGAGCCATATATGGTCTCGCTCACTTGCATTGTAGATATATTCAGCTTGCGAAAAATAGACCAAGTATATTTCACAAGACTTCAAAAAATAGCTGGGCAAAACACCAAGACTGCAGGCCAAACGCTGTCATGCTTATGTTTGTCTTATGGGCTTGAACTGTAAACTCTGTAAAAGATAAGACGCATATCAATGGGCCATATAAGGTCACAGTATAAATAGTGTTGGTGTCATTTCATCCTTTAAGGGGTTCAAATACTTCATTTTAAATACTTGGTTTGTTCAGCACTACATTTCAATACAAACAAACATATTTCATGTATTTGCAATATATACAATGAAAAATAGCTGAACTGCAGATGTCTTCATCCTTACAGTATTGCAAAATTCTATCAAAAATCTTGACAGACCTCAAATCACAACTACAGGGTTGCTGCATATAGAACAAATTCAGATCAGCATAGTGGCTGACACTGTAGCCCTAGGTTTGTATGTGATCCAGGACAACATCTATTGATTTCAATTATTTTGCTTACTTGTATAGCGCCATCATATTCCACAGGGCTTTATAGACATGGTCAGTCACTGTCCCATATAAGGGCTCGTTCACATCTGCGCCCGGCACTCCGTACTTCAGGTTTCCGTTTCCTGCATAAAACAGAGCAGGAGACGGAAACCTGCAGGAGTCTCTCACCCATTCGTTTGAATGGGTGAGAAAGCTGTCCGGCCATGAGCGGCAGTGAGTGTTTTATGCTCTCCGCCGCGAAACCGGGTTTTATAATCCGGACACAGAGTCGGACATGCAGTACTCTGTGTCCGCATTAAAAAAAACGGTTTAGCGGCGGAGAGCATAAAACGCTCACTGCCGCTCACGGCCGGACCCGGTCTGTGGTTTCCGTCTTCTGGCATGCAGAAGACGGAAACCACAGAACGGACAGCTGAACACAGGTGTGAACCTAGCGTAAGGCTCACATTCCAAAATCCCTATCAGTATGTCTTTGGAGTGTGGGAGGAAACCCACACAAACACAGGAAGAACATACAAACTCCATAGAGATGTTGTCCTTGGTTGGATTCAAACATAGGACTCCACAGTGGCATAACTAAAGTCTTGTGGGCCCCAATGCAATCTTTAGTACGGGGTCCCCTATACCCCTCCCTATAGCGAATTGTTGATAGTGATGGTTATGGGTTTGAAGGAGTTTAATCCACCTTAGTGTGGTTCGGGTAATCTGTGAGTGTCTTTGGCTTATCGTCCAGATGGAAGATACAATCTTAATACTGATGCCATTGCTTATGGGCTCCCTAAGGCAATTGAGCACCTTCTGCACCCCCTCAAGTTACCCCCCTGGGACTCCAGCACTATAAGTCTACAGTGCTAACCAATGGGCCACCATGCTGGCACTATGTACTTGTTCTCCTTGTGTTGGTGTGGGGTTTCCTCACACTCCAAAGTACTGGGGAATGTAGACTATGAGCCCTATATGTGATTGATGATGGCTGTAAAGTGCTATACAACTAAGGAAAACACATAAATATCATCTTCATTCCTTATCTATTCAAATACATTGAGAAATGTAACAATGCAATTAAATAGAAATATAAGGCTGTGGTCACAGCTTGTGAAAAAGCAGCGTTTTTTTGTTGTATCTTTTTTTTTTTTTTTTGCCAAAGCCAGGAATGAATTTATCAGAAATTAGAAGTCTAAGAGCTTCCTTTATATTTTCCTTTTTTTAAAATGTAGATTGTGAGCCTCATATAGGGCTCACAATCTCCATTTTTCCCTTATGAGTATGTCTTTAGAGTATGGGAGGAAATCCACACAAACACGGGGAGAACATACAAACTCCTTGCAGATGCTGCAAGGCTGTAGTGCTAATTACTGAGCCACCATGTTGCCCCCTTTATATTTTCCATTGGTTTTTAAGCCACTCCTGACTTTGGCTCAGAAATCACAGCATAATCTGCCACAAAAAATATAGCTTTTCTAAAGCAGATTTAACTATCTGGTTTGTATGGGATTGTCTTGAATTTTCCTTGACAGATGATGTTATGGTAAAGAATGAGTTTCTTCTCAGGTAGATAAGCCACCAGTGGTATATGACATCTCTTGCTCCTTCTTTATATCAGAACATACATACTCTTGGCAGAGATGAACATGCTTGTGTATGAATATGGCTTAGAGTAACAGCTGTTGACTGGTTGCTTCTGAACGTTTACTATTGCACTTCCTTTTCATATACTGTACATCCACCTTTATACAAAAAAGAAGACATCTTCAAATGAAAACATGAAGCAAGAAGAGGATGCCAGCTCCACAAACAGATTGTGTATCCTTGCTCATATGCATCCCTATTATTCTGATTTCAAGCTGTATAATTCATATCTCAGGCACGGAATCTGTTGCATTGCATCCAAAGCGAAAAAAGGAAGATGAAATATCAAAGTTTCCTGGGGAAAAGGCATGAGCCTAAGCTATGCATCATAAAAAATGTAAAACATCAGTGTTCCAACGTTCCATGCATTAATGTATATTTCATAGGTATGAGCAGAAATTATGTACATGCCTACAGGTATCTTTAGTCTTGTGGGTAAAGGGATACAGACTTTCTGAGAAGTTTGACATTACCAAGTTGATGTGTTTCTAGAGAACTGGAATAATCAGATATTGGTTGAAGTCCATTGTATTTTCTGTTCTGTATTTGTGTTTATTACAGTATCTAGTATTCAGTTTTCAAAAAGCCAAGTCTGTCAAGGTTTCTTTGGCTCCTGTTTCTTACCTACGGGTTTAGCACAACTGAGTATAGTAAGTCTTACAAAAAGACCAGCAATTTGAGAAGACGATCCTTCATCTAGAACAGATTGTCTGTAAATGATTTTCAGTTCCGCCATATATTATGTACAGTGGCCATCTTCTTTGAGTAGACAATCCTCTAGAGGTCCACTTTCCAACTTTGGTCGACTGTCTCATAGAGATTCCTCTGTATATAATTTCTTATAAATAATATTACATTATTATTTCTCTAAATTAACTATTATGTTGCCTATTTTTTTTTTAGAATTCTACATATGACTGCCTTATAATTAGATTTCATACAAGTCTTATGATCTCCAATTGGCGCTGTGTAAAACAGTTCAAAAACATCTCTTATCCATCTTGGGTTCTATTTATACTGGTGATATTGGCTTCCATCCATTTTTTTGACTGCAAAAACTGTTCTTGTTGTTAAAAACACCGTACCCCGGAAGTTTCCCGATAGACCCCATTATCTGCCATGATTGCTAGATATGAATTGGAATATTAATTTAGTATAGTTGCCATAGCTATGTTATTTACAAAATCAAATGTGAATGGAACATTAACCTTAACCTAACACTGGGATACATCCATTTAATTATCAATAGTACACACAGCCATGAATTTAGGTACGGCTTAGCATTAATCTTGGTATATTGGCAGGTATGATTTTATGAGATTTACGGGAAGTAAACAATGAATGTTTTTATTGGATGCCAGCAATATACCGGAGGTATATTGTAAAAACTGAGCAACTTTCCTCTATACAATGAATAATCTGTTTTTGCTGAAACTGTGAAGTTGGACTGAAACTCCCACATTTCCATCTCTGACAAAGCCCACACACTGTAGAGAATACTTCTACTTTAACTACAGAACTTTGCGATTTGCTGTTAGCACAATGTGATTAACAATTTAGCAACTGTGGTCTGCTTCACACCGCACAAGCTCCCATGTGGGGGCAGAGGTGTTAGTTTGCAGTTACACAATATACCACAACACAATCGTTGCAGTAAAACCTCTTCTCTCTTAAACTGTCTTTCAGAGAACGTCAATAAAAGAGATCCCAAGGCCCTCTTTGTAAACGGAAAAAAACATACAAAACTTTTTAATAATATGTCTTTGGTTCAATAGACACATAATTGATATCAATGATTCTTGCCAAGAATAATAGTTGGAACAAGACTAAGTGAATTTCAAAAATATATTCTGAAAACTAAAACTAAAATTCCCACATAATGTTGATTGGGATTTGGTCACATTTCAGTCCTTAACTACGATTGTCATTGGACATATTAGTGGGATTCTCCCAGATTAGGAAAAAAGACCAAGGACCAATATGTGTCTGAATATATGTACATATACCACGTTTTGTCTTTTTACTATGAGACCTTATAGAAATGAATAATATTCTACTTTATTTTTCCTGACTAGGGTTGAGCCGATCTTGAGATTTCAGGATCGATTTTAAAATTTGATTTCCGATCATTTTCCAGCCGATTGCGATCGTGAAATTTGCTTGATTGCCGATCAGGATACGATCTATTCCGAACCCGATCGCTCAACTCTAGTCAATGCTTCTCTATGGGAAAAGTCACTTTTGGGGTTGAGCCGATCTTGAGATTTCAAAATCTAATTTCCAATCAATTTCTAGCCGATCCTGATCGTGAAATTTGCTCGATCACCGATCGGGATCCAATCTTTTCTGAACCTGATTGCTCAACCCTATTCCTGACATAAAGCAAAATGATGATTAAAGAGCAAAAAAAAAAAAAAATCTAAAATGTTCCACACTCAGCAAAAAAAGCACAGGTTATATCATTTATATCCCTCCGGTTGATCCACACATGTCAAGATCCTCAGACGTCCTGACTACAAAGGACTGTATCTATGGGAAACAACATCAGTTCTTGTATGTGCTAATTTTTATGTATTAGACTATATACTGGTTTAAAACAGTGGTAAAGGTATGAAGCAAAATAGATGTGAAGTCTCTCGAAGTACTAAAAGGAGACTTCTCAACTTTCCTTTAACTTGAAATTGTTCTTGCTCCCCTACATTATTGCTATACCATCCTTTGCCCTTGTTACTCTAGGGTTTATACTTTGTGTAATACGTTGGGAAGGGACCAAGCATATTCATCAAAGATTCATCAAAACTGACTAATACTCAAACAATATTCTTTTGGCAACCATTGGACTGGTATGTGTTGCTCAACTATTGACCTGTGTCAATACCATTGGACTGGTATGTGTGCGCACTCTGTTTTGCAAGTGTCAGCGCTGACACTGTTCTCTAACACCCCTGGTTGGAGCTGAGCTCCGAGCGCAGGTGTTAACCCCTGAGATGCTGCGGTCAAACATGACCACAGCATCTTAGGGGTTTTATTATATATCGGGGTCCTGATTGCCCCCCCCCTTGTTTTCAGGGGGTACCTGGGTCAGCATTCACTCCAAAGCTCTTCCAGCAGTGACTGAGGCTCTGCTCCTCAGGCCTCACATAGAACACACTGGGTGAAATTGTCCTGTTTGACCACGGCATCCAAGGGGTTAAAAACCCCAATCAGAGCTGTGCTATTTTTTACCATGAAGCATGAGTAAATCTGGATTTGATTTGAACCAAATATTTCATCAAACTTGTATCAAATTCCACTTTGTCAGCTTCAATTCGCTCCTCTCTACTGGTAACTTATACAATGGAATGTATGGGAGCCTTTTAGCAGAAGTACTGTATATCTAGACAATCTATCCATATATGAAGAATATATTTAGAAAATCTAACCGTAACATGGAAATCTCAAATGTTATGTGAATATAGCCTTATTGATACCGAAAAAAAAAATAAAAAAAAATAAAATATATATATATATATATATATATATATATATATATATATATATATATTACTATATATATACTACTTGGGAGGGGGGGGGATGAAAATGTGTCACCTTCCACTGGCTCAGCATTAACACCCTGGCAAAACACGTGTACTCCAAAAATCGGATGTGTTGCGCAAAGCAACTAAATTGTAGCCGGGCCCTGTAGGAAAATATGCTCACTCCTCAGTAGTGTCAGGGCTAGCTTGTAGTTTCTGTACTGTTTGAACTTCTCGAAATTAAATTCTTTTATATATACAGATTTTAGCTCTGTGATGTAAGCACTGATATAATGTAGCCATGACAACCAGAACAAACGTCAATTGTTTACACTGCTGTGCTATGAAAACTAGATAAAATATCTCATAACTACAATATAAGTGGAGTGCTTTTACCTGCTAGGAAAAATTTGAAGGTCTGATATTAAAAAAAAATTGATTTTTTTTTTTTTTTTTTCTAGAAAATATCACGGAATGTGTTCATTCTTTTTTTTACTTGAATTGGGGCTAAGCTGCAATATCCGACACACCCAGTGGTCAAGAGTGGAACTGTTTCTTGAAAAAAAAAATCAAGACCTAGCCAAAGAATATATTTAGCAATCACATTGTCAATATCTTTTGATGAAACGGAAAGGCTTAGATAATCGGAAATAAACGTTCCAATGAGTTCTGCAATAGCCATTTTTAGTTGTCCAACTCCCTCTATCAAATAAACCAACTTATTCCGGCACTAGATTGGCGGTGCCAATAACAGATTAATTACCCTAATCCATTTAATTTATACAGAATGTTCTGAGGCTCTGATTGTATAACACTGTTCAAAGCCATTAGCAATGATTAAATGCTGTTATAAAATCTCACTAAACTGCATGCTCGTATGATTTTTCGGAACACACACAAGTGAAGAAAGCAAGCAACTCTGGGAATTGTTACAGGAAAAGTTTGCATGAGAAGTTCATGTCTAAAGTTGTTTAGGTCGTGAGTATTGCCAAGTGTAGGATAATGAGGTAATAACGTCTGGATGTTTCTCTGCTGTACAATTAACATGACAGCAAAAAATTGGAAGGAGAAGATGTCCAATCAATCAGAAAAGAAAGCAGCGTAGTAATACATGCACAAAGCACTACACAAGCACATACATACATTATATCCCCTGGCAGTGCAAACTGCTCTGGTGAAGACCGCATGCCACATTGCAATTAGTACTGGGGAACTTGCTGCCATCCCCTGCGATACTCATAGGAGCCATAATGGGGGATAACAAATTTAGAAGGATGGAGCAATTATCATTGCTTTCATCATGAGAATACATTAGTGCATTGGGTAAATATAGTCTCTGGCAGCAGCGAGTCCAGGTTATGTGGGGCATTGAAGGTAGCACAATTCATAATTTTCACTTGTCTCAAAGCCTAAGGCTTTTATATTAAATAAGACATTTCTTTTACAAGAAGCAAATTCATCCCTCCAGTTCACATATCGAATCATAACACTTATCATCGCTGGAAATGATATTAACCAGCTTGGAAGACAAAATCCGTAAAGAAAATCTCAAGGTCTTTAAACAGTTTTACCTATATCTCTAGCGATGACTAAAGATCTGTCATATTTGTCAAACTTGGAGTTTACACTTTAGAAATATCTCAGATAACAAAAATCGTATCAGGTACAGTTTAAAATGAGGAGGAAAGGGTTTGTGTAGAACACTAAGGCTAAGGCCCCACCGGATGTCCCACTGCAAAAAAAGCTCTGCAGGAAAAAACGTAGCAGCAACGCATTGCGGTTCTTCCCGCAGTGCTTTCGACAAAAAGTTCACAGAGGTTCCCTCTGTGGACTTTCTGGCACAATTATACCTATCAGGACACCACTGGCATTTCCATAGGTATAATTAACAGACTGCAATTTCCAAAACTGCAACAATTGTGCCTCTTCACCATTTACCACACTGATCAATGACAATTCCTAGATACAAATGAATTGGTTTGTAACAAGCCAGGTTAATTTTTCCTAAAATATTTTTGGCACCCACAAATGACTTTGGGGAAATGTTGAATAATAAACAATCTTACTTCCCTTTCCTCACCTCTCTTGTGATGTCCAATACTCCTTCACAGGTGTCTTTGGTTCTCTTCCAGCCTCTTGGGTGATGTCAGTGACCTTGGAGGACCTCTAAGGCCTGTGATGAGTCCTCAGCAGTCATGTGGGACACACCACCATTATGGAAGCTTAACCAAAGTGTCATGACATTAACCCACCCATGTGAGTGCTGAGGACCCAGGGGTGAACCTGCCTTTTTCGCCGCCCGAGGCGGACAACAGAAAGCCGCCCCCCCAGGAGGAGGGGGCGGAGCGAAGGGGGCGTGGCGGAGCGGCGTTAGCAGGCACGGAGAGGAACTTCTCTCTGCCTGAGCATGAGGGGAGGCCGCTGGAGCAGCGCTGCTCCAGCGGCCTCCCCAATCCACCGCTCGGTGACGCTAATCCAGTCCAAGACATCTTGTCCTGGACTGGTTTAGGTAAGCAAAAATGCCGCCCTCCCCGGGGCCCTGGCATAGTGCTGCCTGAAGCGGTTGCTTCAGGTCGCCTCATGGGAGGTGCGGCGCTGTGAGGACCAGTCACACACTTCAGTGGTCCCATGAGGCTGTTGATGCCACCCAGGAGGCCAGAAAAGGTGGGAAGATGACTGAAGACAGCTGAGAAGGAGCACCAGACACCTCAAGTTGAAGCGTTGAGAGAAAGTGGTTGTGACTGTTTATCATTTTTCCGCACCTCCCTTGTGCCTCCATTTATTATACTCTGGGGTCTGAAGAGATCTTAGAGTATAATACTAGCACTCTGGTTCTAAAGAATCAAGTTCAGTCCAACACTAAACTGACAGATGAATTTCGGAAATGTTCTTGCAATAAATCTCTTGAGGTTCAACCATCTCTATCAATTCCATATTGGCTATATCTGCTTCAGCAACCTAATTGAGCTCAGTCCCGAATGCTGTACATGTTCTTCAGTCATCTTTCCAATTATTTGCCTTTTATATCAAACATTGCCTGAAATTTTACTATATAAATATTTACTATATAACTATGAACAAACCCAAACCTAAAAATCAGTTAAGTAGCGCAATGATCAGAACTACAGAATATTTCCATCCAAATCTTAAAAAATGTTGTATACGTAAATGGTAAAGCACAAGTTTTGTTGTGCCTACCATCTTGCAAAAGTGTTTTGCCATTCTGATGTTCACCTTTCAGTTAGGTGACGTTCACATTTATCCAGCTTTCCATTAGGGGTCATTCGCATGACTATGTTGCAGACATATTAATAATATGTTGGCTTCATCTCTTTCTCTTAAAATGACCACAGCTTGGTAAATTATGGTAAGTCGTCATGCAATGAGTCCTGTACTAAACTCACAGCTTTATATCAGTTCAGTACTATAGTAATCTGGCCATTCTGGAGTTCACTACATCATAACTTTCTATGATGAAATGAGTTCCATGGCCAGTTTGGGAATTGAGACTGGCAAAACAAACAATTACATTTTTGTAGATGACTCCTTATCACTTTGTCACTTAGCTATTGGATTAATATGCCTACAAAATACAGTTTACCATTTGTTTCTGAGTTTTAGTTCCAAAGTGCAAACA
Source organism: Leptodactylus fuscus (assembly GCF_031893055.1). Taxonomy (NCBI): domain Eukaryota; kingdom Metazoa; phylum Chordata; class Amphibia; order Anura; family Leptodactylidae; genus Leptodactylus; species Leptodactylus fuscus. The sequence continues at coordinate 62,011,583 of NC_134269.1, forward strand.
GCATGGTCTACACATACATGGTCAAATGACTGCCTTGGCAAAACCACCTACACTGCCAAAATACCAAGGTCTTGATAATCGTTGAGATTAAACGGAGTGGAGGCTCCAGAAAAAGGAAAGGAGTCTGCGCTTTCCGGAATAATAGACTTTATTGCGGCTCAAAGTAAACAACGCGTTTCGAAGACTTATAATCTCCTTTTTTAAGTATAGATGAGACAGTATCTGTTACAGAGTATCTTTTTTCTTGTTTTTGAAGATCTCGGTAAGTAAATAAACTACAACTACTAAACGTTGGATACAATGCTAACTTCTGGTTTACTAGCATATGTTTTCTTTTCAATATCTTTGAAGATGTCTACCTACTTCAATGTGCTCTATTTTCATCTTAAATAAAGAAAACTATGTACCTAGATCACATGAAATATCTACAAGTAATACAATAAGAGTAAACAAATAGGCTACTACAAAGACCTAAAGCCCTGGGCACGTGTGCCAGTTCCAATGTTATGGTGCCTTTTCTAGTTTTTGGTATACACTATATATAGTACAAGTCCAGGAAACCGAATCTATAAAAAGAAAAGATTGAACAGATTTTATCCAAATTGCAGTGTGCTCCAGTATACAGGATGCAGGACACTCTCCAATAGTTAGGGCATGAGAAACCAAATCTGTTACTGAAAGGTATATGAAACTGATTTCATATAGCAATGATTAGTACTGAAACAATCCTGCCAAAGACTATTTCCCTTGTAACTTGGACGTGCCATATACCGCTGCCAACAAATACAGTAAATTCAGTATTCCAGACAAATAGTCCCCATCTGCATTTTATTAGACATTTTTACTCGTGATTATTTACATGATCATTTGTGAACACTAAACACATATTGCTTTAGCGACATTTAATTTAGGACTCATGTAAAAGGAGAATTATGGGGAATCCGATCTTTCATAATCGTAATTCAATCAGTCTCCTTTTTTGATCAAACAGTTATGGTTTTAGTGTGTAATATACATTTTAATATTTATTACATGGTAATATGAGGCATAATGTAACTATAAATAAAGTTAATTTCCAGAGATATTAAAAGCTGCCTGTTATTGTACCCTTGTTTGAGGTCAAGCAGATGGATACAAAGTTGCCATGTATATGTGTAGCCAAAAAAATTACATTGTGGTAACAAAGTATTCATGAGTTATAGCAATAGTCAGACTTTACTAACATATGTTTGCTGGGGGGTCTGATGCAGCAAAAACATATTCGGAGGGATTTATCAAGACCAGAATTTTAGACACCAGGCTTTTTAAGGGTACTACCTGTAAAGTGACATTTAATAAAATCGAACACCCTAAGAAAGGTGGCACGACAACTTAATAAATCTGGTCTATTGAATCTTATAGTCAGAACAGGGCAGTAAATAACACTGTCATAGAGCAGATGATCAGTGGTAGGACTAGGATGTCACAAAAACAGGACTTTGTATATTTCCTAGCGAAACAGTCTTTGGCTGAGCTGTTTCAGTATTAATCAGCTGTGATAGTCATGGCATTCAATTGTGCTTTCAGTTATAAACATCTTTGCATAAATTGATAGTGCAGATGAATATAAGAATCTTTGTAATACATCTTATTAAAGTAATCTGTTTCTTTTTCCACTTTTCAGGATATATTACTTTCTGCATATAAATCTATGAATAGGGGAGGGAGGAGGAGGATGCTGGAAGTTGCAAATAATAGCTCCTGCTGTACTCTGTGCTACTCTTTTGCTGTATCTTCCAGATATAACACTACAGTGCTCCTAACAAGGCAATAAACCAATTAACAGCCTCCTCCTTCCTCCTCCTCTCCCCATAGTCTTCTATGTGTGAGCTGTAATCTTATGTAAACAAGCAGTCTGTCTGAAGAAAAGGAGGAGAAAAGCAGCTTAATAAGTGGAAAGGGAATCAATTTAAACAAGATACATTACAGAAAAGTGCAGTAATGTGTCTTTTCTTATTGTCAACAATGGAAAAAGCACCACAAAAAATCTTCTTTAGAAAGGGAGAACATAAATTAAAATTAGTGAATAACTGTATGCCTCACTTTCTAACAAAAAAATATCTGAAAAAAAAAATAAAAATCCACCATGCACAATATAGACCTGTCCTTAAGGCTAAATCTCCAAGTAGCGGGCCACAGTGAAAAAGCACTGCGGTAAAAACCGCAGCAGAAGCATATTGCAGCTTTTCCCGCAGCACTTTTGTCAAACCGCTACGTTTATGCCATGTGGGGCCCCGGTCTAAAGGAGTAGTCTCAAAAGAAGGCAAACCAATCCCTTGCCTTATGTCGTATAAGACCATATGAATGTCCTAGTGGATGAGCTCCCCCTATTTAACAAACGCAGAAGCTCCTGCTCTAGTGCACCCTGATCTTTCATGTACTATATTACATGGTCAGCCAGTAATTTGGTTACCCAGCATAGTATACCACAGGTAATGGAAAGATTGGCTGCAGCGTCATCCAGCCAACTTTAATTTAGGAAGGGTCTGTCTTCATGAGACAAGCAGTCACCCTCTATTATTGTGAATGGGATCATTGCCATTCCTAGAACCGACAGCAGAAATCTTGCAGATGCAGCAGACGAAATAAGTTGTCAGTAAAGTTCTATATTATCTGTCATTAGGATATATTACTTTCAGATGATTGTAAGCTTTTAGCAGTAGAGTAACTATTGCTATATTAGATTGTAAGCTCTTAAGGCAGGCAGTGTAACTCCACATATTATAGGCTATTGAATATTACGTTAGAATATATGCAGCAGAATAGATTTGATCGAGGGTTAATGGGTTGAGGAAGGAATATTCCCCCCTTGAAATATATGTAATACCTAAATCTACGTAAAAAATATAGAGACAGAACACATTGGGGGGGATCTATCAAGACCTGTGTTTTATACACTAGTAATTCACGATGGACAAACACCAAACACTCCCTTACTTTTAAGACAACCCCTTTAAACATCAAATAACCAAGTCTCCATGGTCTAAGATGGAAGCAAGTACAAGCTACCCTGTTTCTCAACAAACACTAGCAACTTTGTAACACACTCTTCCAAATAGAGAATAATATTGTGAGTAATACAATCAGCAGAATATACAGCAGGTGATACAACACAATAAAGCACCTAGTATTCTGACAATATTAAAGCAAATGTCACTACGTTTGCTTTCCAATCATGTTGTGACATTTATATAGGTAGTAAAGAAACAATGTAAGTGAAAATATGCGCCCGTAACGCATATTATTAATGCATAAACCTTTGAATGTGACAGAAGCGTGACATTTGTTTCAATGTACTTCATCTTGCTTCCAAGGATTTCTGCATATGTATCATTTATGAAGACAATAGCTGTTTAAAAATAGTTTTGTGCTGGCAATATTTGATCAGATTTACTTGGCGTTTATGTACAAAGCATATATTATATTATGCAGAGGCTTGGGTGAACATTAGATTCCAATTCTGCATCTCTCAGCTTGAGGTAAATAAGTGAGCTGTGTCATGCCATAAAATATACTCTATCTTTATCCCAATAGTGCACATTTGGCACTCTGCTTAATTCCTTAAACCTGCTGATGCGGAGATCTAAGAATAAAGAGTCATTTGCCACAGAACTGCCTGGGTGTATATATTCCCACTAGCGACAGGGAAGCAGAGTTATATTTGGATGTCAGTTGGATTGTTGAATTCCCATGTGGATTTTCTCATACAATATAGGCCAAGATTTCCATAGATGACTTATGAAATGTAGATACACTAGGATAAGGAGTGGTTTGCGGGTTGTCTGCACTATCACGGTGATAATGGGAGCACAAAAAGTATTTTTAGCAAGTCTAAACTCATGACAGAGGCGTATTCGGTGTTTTCTAGAAATTAAAAATACTACCTTCCTTTTTTTATTACATAGAAATTTGGCATTTTCCTTAAATTAAAATCTGTAGTTATAAAATACAGGTTCCCATAGAGTAGATTTGGAATGGTGAGAAAATTAGTGGTGAAAAAAATTGTGATTTTTTTTCCCTCCAGGAACTATGTCTCACGTGTGCACAGATTGTGTGTTGTTACAGATTTACTCCACTGAGATTTTCTCTCTAAAAATCAGATGGAAAGACTATGACCTGTCTAAATGATATCACTGCTTCTTATACTGAGGACACAGCAGAAACTGTACTGTATTCTATGGGATATGCATGACCCAGAGAGTTATACAGTTTGAACCCCAGAAGGTGATGTTAGAAACAGATAATTTAGATAGATGTGTGAAGAAACATTTTTTTAATAATAATATTTTACGAAGTAAGGGAAGGTTCACACTACTGTTATTTAACACCTGTTGCTCTCAGCTGTCTCATCTATCTTCTGGGGAAAGATCCTCCAGCCCAATGGATAATATAGCTACTTTAGCACCCCATGGTGGGTTTTGTCCCAGAACATGTAGTGGTTTAAGTATTTACAGGACCACCAGACGTGTAATAATGTACTTATCTCTGTATGACAGCTCCAACATGTATTGAAAGGATTTGGATACAGTTTAGTTTCTAAGGCGCTAAGGTCCCAGTCATGTGACATCCCGGACGTCATTGAAGAAGGCCGACACCACCGAGGACTGCAGCGGAGCCGTAGATAGGTAAGTAACAGTGTTTTTTATGTTTGTATCCCCTCTCAGTCTCTGATTTTATACTCTGGGGTCTGAAAAGACCCCAGAGTATAATAATTGTTCATGAGTGTCCAAATGGGGTATAATAGTGTTTTTATGGGCCACCATGGGGCATAATACTGTGTGCAGGAAGCACCATGGATTATAATACTGTGTGCAGGGGCCACTATGGGGACATAATACTGTGTGTAGGGGCCACTATGGGGCATAATACTGTGTGCAGGGGCCACTATGGGGCATAATACTGTGTGCAGGGGCCACTATGGGGACATAATACTGTGTGTAGGGGCCACTATGGGGCATAATAGTGTGTACAGGGGCCACTAAGGGGAATAATAGAGAGCACAGGAATGTGGGGGGTCAGTCGGGGTCTTCGGCGGGTGTCAGTCAGGGGCCCCATGTCAAAAGTTTGCCACGGGGCCCTGCCGTACCTAGTTACGCCACTGAGTCTATACGTACTGTATATAATCATAATGTTATATTATAGATATTGTAATTTATGCATTTTATTCAGGTTATATCCTTGTTAGTAGGAACCATGTGAAGAAAAATATATAAGAAAAATAAGAAGAATTGTCATTTCTGTGAATAAATTGCTGTTCTCTCTTTCTCTCTCTCTCTTCTGGTGACTAATGCAACCCAATGTTTTCCTACAATCATTCATGACATGCATAGAAGATAAAAACTCAGGTTTCTAAAATACAGACAATTGATTGTCCTTAAATGTCAAATCTCTTGCATTTTGGTTCCAACATTCGTCAATACGCCAAAGTTCTTTCCTCCCAGTGCTTTTAAAGGCTAATATAATTTATGGGGAGATTTGCTTGCAGTTTGTCTTCAAAGAAACATCAGTTTGTTTTTGTGTCTTTGCAGGTACAAGATGACCTAGAGGCACACTTAGATAAATGCCCTGAATATATTGTCCTGATTTTATTCCTTTATGTAAGCATTAAGCATCCCAATTACATGTTGATACACATAAGTGCTCACCAAGCCCAGTAGTACATACAACTTTATCCTTCTTTTCCAATGCCATAAAGGACAAAGAAGACATTGTAATTACATTTAGCATTTGGGGAGAAAGTGATTAAAAATCCAATTGTGAGCACTTTAATCCACGCAGCAGGAGCCTGCAGAACTATTTATCATCCGGCAGATGTAAATCAATGTACAAACCTGTGTTAACTTCATACTGGAGGAATTTGTTTGCATAGAAAAGACATTAACTATGTGCAATAATTCATATACCATACATCAACATGTTCAGAAGATGTTCGTGGTAATGAAGTATCATCTATATATGACAAACACAAGTTTACATAGACATGCAGATATATTGATAAGCTACAGTATGTGCTGTATCTACGTGTATGATATTTTAAACAGTATGTATATGTATTAAATATTCTAGGTTTAACTCGTTTATGCCTAGTGTTCCATTATTGGAACTCAAAATATAACTTCCGCCATAAATGGGTTATGTCAAAATGTATTATCCATGGTTTTACATAAAACTGTAAGCAAACCTACTGGATTTACGTACTATATTGAAAGGTGTAGAGTTGGCCATACATATGTATGGTCAGCTGAGCGAGCATGTACTCTCAGGAGAGAGAAGGGATGTAAGATGATGTTAGACTCCACTATTGGCAGCTAAACTGCCTTGAGAACATAAGGACCAGACATGTTCATATCCAATTGCTTGACCCTTCCCCACTCAGCATTGAGCGAAAGTCAGGAGGCCTAATACACATTAGATGGTTGGCCAGTCTTACTGATAATAGAAGGTACTGACTACATTTACTTAATTTACATGGTGGTCTTTACTAGATTTATAGCCTCACAAAGTTATTGGGGTTATCTCATGAGGACAACTCCTCCCAATGTAAGGGAAGGGGGCTTCCACTCTCTAAAAGACAATATGAGGCAGGCAAGCCAGAACTGTAGCTAGGCTTTCCTTCTCCCGGGCTAAGGTTCCGTATACCACCCTGTACCTAAATACATAAAAGTGGCTTGTTGGTGCCCCCATGATACACAGTTTCCGGGGCACATGATGTGGTTGGTACTTCCTCCCCCAACTATACCCCTTGACAAGGCAGAACCATCCTTGTATTGGCCACCTACCTGGAGAGAATACGCCACCCCAAGCACAGACAGACCCTGAGCCGGTACAGACTGAGCGCCCACAACCTAGAGATAGAGACGGGGCGATACAGGCAGACGTACAAGCCACGGGAGAACAGACTGTGCCAGCACTGTGACCATGGGGCCCTAGAAGACGAGACCCACTTCCTGCTACACTGCACCAAATACTCAGCTGTGAGGGCCGTCTACTACCAAAGACTCTCTGCCCACATCCAGATTTCATATCTGCAGACGAGAAGAGGAAACTCTACATCCTACTGGGAGAAGAAGAGGCCACTGTGGAGATCGCTGCCCAATACGTGTCCAGCTGTCACCAAACAAGAGGAAGATGAGACTCCACGGACTGTTATATTTATCCCAATACACCCGCTCCACCCCACTCCAACCCCACCTCCCCATATAGCGGTCACCAGCTAAGAGGAAGATGAGACTCCATGGACTGTTATAACCCAAACCACCCCCCCATACCCACCACTCACCCACCCGAATCCAACTCCCCCCCCCCCCCCCCCCGCCGCCGCCCACTTTACTAGCTTTGACAATGCCAAATACCTATTCGGACGTGCCAATAAAACTTTTTTGATTTGGTTTGATTGATACTGTAGATTTGGCCATTGGTCTGAATGGCTGATTTCTAATTTAATTATTTCACCTCTGCCATATCTGTAATTCTAAGCACTAATCTTACTTTTTACTAAATTTTAAACTAAAAAGTTGATGTTATTCTAAGAAAACCACTGAAATCTCTAGAAAGTGTGCTCCCACAATTACATACAATAGTATCTGTAGTTTTCTGTCTGTATCCATTACCATTCACTGTAATGTAAAGAGAAATACAGATGTTTTCTTCCATCCTGTTTCTTAGGGCTTATTCGCATGACATTTTTGCAATGTCCATAACACGTTCATTTTGAGAACACATTGAATCCAATATGTCTATTCACATGTTCGTATTTATGACAGCTGTCAAATAAACCCTTTAAAATAAATATATATATATATATATATATATATATATATATATTTTTTTTTTAAATTTTTTTTTTTTTTTTTTTTCAGTGAAAATGGCTAATGCAATGTGAATAAACCCATTGAAATACAGTTTTAAAATGGCTATGCTGTTTCCACAATGGCAACCATTCACGGCCATATGTATAAGGGCTGTCCCTGAACTTTCGTAGACATACACAACTGTTTTTCATGAACATTCGAAACAGCACATAGTGTGAACTGTCGACCAAGGTACAAAACAACCATGAAAAACATCTATTTTTCATGGCCATCTTGCAGCCGAGGAACATTCGATTTAAAGGCTCCCCTATATGTTTTAGTGTATGGAGTGATCCAAGAAATTGGCTGAAAATAGGACCATCAAAATATGAATAACCCCCATTTACTAAAATTAATACTGCCAGGTGGCGTTTGTTAAAAAAAAAGTATGTCACACACCCAGCTTCCACTGTCATGTGCATGTAGCCTTATTGTTGTAGACAGAAGCTTGCCAACTTTGTCTTCCATCTGAAGATAGAACAAACAAGACAGAAGAAAGCTTCCATCTTGTTCATCATATTACAGTGAATGATGGTGGATGCCTGTAGAAAGAACTCTATCTGCACCGGTCATTCTATGACAGATCAGCACAACAGACTAAAAGTAACCAATGTGAATGAACCCCAAAGCTATGTCCATTCTGAGCTTTTTGGCTTATGAGTATTCTACCAACACTACTACAACTATTGGGGCATATGTGACAGGATGAGTAACTGAGTTACCTGCAAGGTTACTCCACATATTATTCGGGGGAGATTTTACATAATTGCAAAAATCTAAATATAATAACACATTTTAATTATAGTGTGGAATTTTCAATAAGTTCTAATTGCTCTTTAATTCTTTTATTTCATGCAATGGTTTTGTATCATTTTAAGTAGCCGCAGTGAGATATTCTCCAGAGATGGATTTTAATCAACCCAGATAGCTATCTCGGAAACATATTGTTAAGCTGTAGTTCCTGGAGGTTAATTGGATTGACATAGTTAAAGATAACCTGAAGAGCAGGACATCCTAGCAGGTTTTTGTGCTGAATTTCCGTAAAGCTGCAAAGAGTTAACACTAGCCTGTCTGCCTCCAGATCTATATTGCAGTTTTATTAAACCCTTATCTGAGAGTTAGAGAGGCCAGGCCACTCATTCACAAAACCACAGCGGCAATGATGAGATATCCCGGATGCCGAAGCAATCCATATCACCATTAACAAGATGCTTAATTTCTCATCTTGATTATCTTGTTTGCATTAGTTGGAATTAAACCCTTGAATCCCCACTGGAAGGATTTCAGTTTAATCAGTCAGGGAAAATTTCCATCACCTCATTTATATTAACAAAGAAAATTCCAACTCCGCTTGTTAAAAATCGTTTGGCTGTCAGAAGGACCAGCGGACGGAAAGGGCAGTCATTTTCAATGGGAGCTCACCATGTGACCGGGTGAGCGGGGATAATTTCAGAAGGATTTATTAGCGGATATCCCCAAATCCAACACTTTCTGCTGCTATCTAATGAGTGGCATTTGCATAAACTGTTTAAGATAACAGGCCATAATCCTCCCGAAATAGCACAACAAGGACTCTGCACTGCTTATCTCTGCGCACTGTCTTATGTAGTTGGCAAATCTCATCAGGAGAAACTTTTCATGTCAGTTGAGTGAATATATCAGGGCGTATTAATGAGTTGCCATATGTTCCGTGGATGTACATTATATGGAATTAATACGGTTTCAGATCTGAACCAAAAATCCGTCTAGATGTGTCCATGCATAAAATTTAAGTAAAGTTTCATTTATTTTATTATAAATCAATAGCGCAGGTGAAGGGAGAAAACTGTAATATAATTCACTAAAGAAAAGTGCCCGTGTCTTTAAAGTGAATGTGTCGCCTATTTTTTAATCAAGTATACATATTTTTAAAGAATTGTGGTGAGACTTGTAAATGTTTTCCAGGTTATCTAAAATCCGAAAAATCTTGCAGTTCTGATTTTGTCCACTAGGCTATATATTGTGCCGAGACTTGCTGTGTTCTGTAGGAGATTTCTTAACAGCAGCACACTGATGAGCACAGCCAGGATAGAGATAGATAGATAGATAGATAGATAGATAGATGATGGATGGATGGATAGAGAGATAGATAGATAGATAGATAGATAGATAATGGATGGATAGATGATAGATGGATGGATGGATAGATAGATATATAGATGATGGATGGATGGATAGATAGATAATAGATGGATGGATAGATAGATAGATAGATAGATAGATGATAGATGGATGGATGGATGGATAGATAGATAGATAGATAGATAGATAGATAGATAGATAGATAGATTTTTGTGTCATATCTATCTATCTATCTATCTATCTATCTATCTATCTATCTATCTGTCACAATAGAGGATGTTGTAAGTCTCTCTCCTATATAAGTGAATTGGGTCTGCTCGAGGCCATCGTGTCTATGGCCATTGGTCTATTGGAAATAGGAAGTCACAGACTATTTTAGGCTTATTGACAAACTGGAATTGCAAGATTTTTAAGATTTTTTAAATATGGATTTTCATTTGGAAAGTAAAAAACAACATCACCAAAATTCTTAATAAATATATTTTGCAAAAATCATCAAATAATAGATTCCTGGTGACACATTCTCTTTAAGTCTTCCTCCTGTCTTTACTTCTTATATGAGTGATTTTACCCATTCTTTCAGGAGAAGGCTGGATAGTAATCCCTGATAACCCAGCTGTGTTGTGAAAGAAAACTTGTCTCTCTATAGTACAGATGTCTCTCTACTTAGAGAAAATCTCCTCTTCCTCCCCTCCCGTCTCCATAGGCATCTATTATACAGAATTGATCAGTGGCAGAAGGAAGAAAATAAGTGAAGACATGGGCACTTTTCTTTAATAAGATAGGTTATGTAGTTTATGTTCACCTGAATTGTGAAGTGATCTCTAGTTTGGAATATGATTTCTTATTATACCAATTCGACACAATATCACAACCTGCTGAAGCTAAGTAACACAGTTTTTTTTTATGTGCAGTGACCTTCCGTAGGCCTCCGATCATTATGCTTGGGAGTCTAAAGAGACCCCCAAAGTATAATAATAGAAGTATTTGTTGAGGTTCGCCCAACAAACTCCCTTGATGCAGGCCCGCAGCCTTACTCACCGATCCCCACTCCTGCTTATGGTCGCCTCTGCTTCCCGTCAAGGGGGACCCAGTGATGTGATATGGGATGTGACCCCCTGGAAGGCAGAAGGGGAAGCAGAGGTGGCCGTGAGAAGGAATGGGAATTGGTAAGTAAATAGGGCCTGTTACCAGCTGGGATTAACCTAACCGAAACAGCAACATTGACTATTTTGTTCATATGACTAGAGGAAATCCCAGTGGTCACACTACACCACATATTAATGGAAAATTATAAAAAAAAAAGGCCAGCAATACCCCTCCCCCCACCTCTCAACAATAATGGACTATGGTAGTTTGTAAAACTCCTTATGTAGTGGTCAAAATTGGGGACATTCATGAAACAGTCCTAAGAAAAAAAAAAAAGCTTATGTTGCCCATGGAAACCAATCATAGTACAGCTTTAATATCAAAATCTTCTCTTGAAAAAGCTATAATTGGTTACTATGGGAAGAAAGAATTTACTTACAGTGTTCCTAAATCTGCCAATTTCTGTATCAGTTCCCATAGCCAATAGTACTTTATTATAAATGCTTTGCGTTTTATATACTGTACTTCTCCTATCTATAGCTTTTTCTCCATTGGTTAGCGTTCAGCATTCCCTTTTACTGTTCGGACAGACATTGAGCTCTGTGGCACTGTGAATAATCCAGACACAAATAGGAACACATTATTGAAGGGGCAGAAAGGTCAGTTGTCCATCATCTAGGATCATTCATCATTTGTCTTCATCATGGAAAGACATCCAATTCATTTCATGGGTACGTGGAAAGAACAAAGCCAAGGTTTTCTAGACCAGTCTTATAGTGAAATATTATAGAAGGTGATCATACACATAATAGCAAAGACAACTGAACTGGAAATTTTAGTAGAACCAGCCAGTTATCTTATACAGATGGCAGAATCCCAACTTTCCGGCAAGAGATCAATCTTTTATTCATTTATTTTATTTATTTTTTTTTTTTAAGGAAGATCAGCCACCACTACTAAGCATAAATGTGTATAGGGTGTGCATGAATACCTGCCATAGATAAAAAGCGATCGGTCTATAGCCAGATACGGAGATAACCTTTCACTTAGGCCCCATGTACACCATATTTTTACCATTAAGTTTAACAATTGCGGAATAAAGTATGAACACATTCATTTCTACGGGCCAATATTTTTTGCGTCTGTGTGTCCGGGTCGTTTTATAGAAAGCAAAATATGGTACAGGTCTTATACCTGTCCATATTTGCGGCTTGGCCCATTCATTTAAATGGACCACGGATGACACACATATACTAATCCATGTGTCATCCGCGCTGTTTTACTGACCAGTACATTGCACATGGTGTTTCTTGTTTATTCTGCAGGATCACTATAAATTTAATACTTTACTGTTCCTGTCTAACTTAAGTAGTGCTGTGATGTGTATTTCTCTTCTACATTTTTAAAGAACTGGTGGGCATTTATTTCCAGTTTTTTACATTATGTAACCTGTTCCTGCAACTCCCTAAAATTACTACAAATGCTGCATTAATGATGAATCTCATGCAGTCATTTTATTTCTACTTCGCACATCCAATTTCTGAAATGGACACAATATGAGTGAGCGGAGCCCTGCTCTCTGGCTCCGATTAATAATTCAGCCTGTGATAGAATATGAAATTGCGTTTTAAGACCATAACCGGCATTTACAGTCACCTTATCTGTCATATCCAGAATCAGCTAATTAATGTACAGTCAGTCTAGTGATAATGAATTACAAGCAGAACTGTAATTTGCTTGTTGCTGCCCTCAGTCAGGTTCTCAAGGGCATACAAATACTCCAAACAAAACTGAACGTTTCCTTTTCCCCTCCAGGTAAGAACATCAAAAATAAATGTATATAACACAAGGACTGTACAGCATGTCCTTGGAAACATGTCGAATTGTCTGCTACACAAATGTCCCCGATCAATCCTGACTATAAACAAAAGATGGATAATCTCCCTGACTCGCTCCCGTTTTGTTTCACTGCTGTTCTATTATATGGCAGCCATTCTGCTCTCTAATTAGGACAAATTATGTCAAATCCTTAGAAAAAAAATGTTTTAAGAACATGAAGTAACATTATATTGACAGTGTGTGGGGGCAGTCTGTTTTAGTCTGCAGTGAATGCAGTTTGTTAAGAGAAGAGTAGGAGGAATGAATTGAAATTTATTATAGAAGATCTTAACTATTTGCCACCCTGTCTGAAGATATCAGAAAAGGTAACCCTAGTGGGACTGTAACATTAACATATATGACTATACCCCAAACCACCCACCCCACCTCCCCATATAGCGGCCACCAACTAAGAGGAAGATGAGACTGCACGGACTGTTATACCCCAAATCAACCCCCCCATACCCACCACTTCCCCCCCTGACTCCAACTCCCCCCACACACACACACTTTACTAGCTTTGGCAAAGCCAAATATCTATTCACACGTGCCAATAAAGCCTGTTTGATTTGACTAATGAATGATTTTGTTATTTAAAGGGAGTCTGTCAGGACCAAAATGCTCGACAAATCAATAATAGTGCCATGTAGAGGCCTTTAATAGAAGACGACGCATACCTTATTGACCACTAACCGATGAAATAATGCAGAGATAGTCATCTATTTATGGATCTGTAGATCAACCTGCCAAGTACCAAAGATGAGCCTGGTTTACCAGATGGGCCTGGTTTGCCAGATCTGCCCACAAGTAGCTGTGACGTAGCCAGAGGCTGAACTAGTCCTTTATAAGTATATGGCTAGACTTAAATGGCATTTCCAGAAGAGAATCTGAGCCCTTCCAGTTGTCTGTAGAAAAATCATGCCCACCTGTGATACATTTGAATCTGATTTGCATATTCATAAAAAAATAATCATCTCTGCACAAAGGTATGTTATTGCTGCTATTAAAGGCCCCTTCATGGCACTATTATTGGTTCAAGACACATGTTGGACCTGAAAGACTACTTTATTATTAGGTTCACACTTGCGCTGGACTCTCCTCCAGCAGACCTAAACGACGGAGAGCCCGTCCACTAAAACAGCGGTTACCCGCAGACACCACAGTCTTTAATAGAGCGGCTGGGCGTCCGTCGGTTTACTGCCATTTTTATACTGAAACCAGAGGAAAGAAAAGTCTTCCGTGAAGGACTTTTCTCTTTGCCAATTTTCAGCCGATTCTGCTGCGGACTCCGACGCAGAAGTGATCCTAGCCTTAAAGGAGTTTTCCACAATTAATATTTAGGTGGTAAATATCTAATTGTGGAGGCCCTCTAACCACAGTGAGGAGGAGATTGACTGGATTTGTGTCTGAGCATGTACACTGCAACTCCATTCAAAGTCTTTGGAATTGATGGAAGTAGCTATGGCTGTATGGAGCAATAGCGCACATATTCAACTGCAGCGTTTCTCCAAAGTCAGGTACTACTTACTTTGTAATTCACTTTGGCAACATACCTGTAGTAAAAAAAAAATGTGCCTAAAAATGGCTCTCTGATACTTGTTCTGACTTCTCTATCCTTTTAGCTGTCTATGAGTGGATGGTATGCTCCTACATAGAAATCATGTCCCCCATGTAAACATCACCTGCAGCATGCAGAGCTAATGCCAGTAACTGTAGGGGGATCTGCAGCGCAACCAATTCTGTTTAGCTGCCTGTCTACCCATTCAAGACACCGTACAGGCAGCTACAGCACACAGAAGGTGAGACACATTCACTTACTACATTAGTATGAGTCCAACTAGAATTGATGGTGGATGATGAGCAGACTGAAGGAGGTGGGGGTGGGGGACTCACCTCAAACAGTGATATTTTAGGATGTGTACCATACAAAATTACAATTCTGGTGGCAAATGAAAGTCAAGAACCTCAACTTTCTGGGTGTAGTATCTATGGAGATATGGTTAGTTGAATATACAGTTGAGAATGGGAGCTTCCTTTCCTATTATGTATTCAGCTAACCGTATCTCCATAAGTATGTGTATACCTCTCTGTATTTTTAAGCCTAGGACTTATGGAAACAGAGAACATCTCTACATCTCTGTATGGTAGTCTATGAGGCTTAGGAAAATAGCAAAATAAGAATTGAATGTGACTTTGTATGTAGAAATGTCTGTGCCGATTCATTGCAGAATATTACTTTATATGGCTTAGATGTCTGTCACACTTACATGCGGTTGCCACTAGTGGGTGCTTACTGGATTTATGAGCTCTCACTTTATTCAATAAGAAATTCATTTTTTTTTTTTATAAACTACAAAGTTCTTTATAGGAATGACTGCTAGCAGCCAGCGCTAAGTCCTAGGAAGATCAGAAAAATGTCTTTTTTTTTTTGTGTTATTTCTCATTATAATTATATAACAGTTCTGTAACATTTTTTATAACTCCGCATTGTGTTATTCCGCTGTCATTATTATTATTAGAAACTTAGGAATGTGTTGACTACTTGGTGTTTCCAGTTGGTGGTATGTCACTTCACAGTCAGGTTGTATAGGGACACACATTTTTAATAAGTCTGTAGTATGTGTGACCAGGGATATACAGGCCATGTCTCTAGGAGCTATTTAATCGTCTTAGCTCATGTTGTGCTTTTAAAAAGGAGCTGTTTCCCGATCTGAAAAGCCTAATGACATATATCTAATAGGCACTGCCATCCTGAGCATTTTGATGTTTTGATTATCCCAATCTGTTCAGCAATTACAAAGATATATGTCCTGTTAGTGTTGTTGTAAAGGTAGGACATACTAGCATGTCATACAGCATACAGAGACCCCACTCCTAGAGAAACCTCACTATTATTGTCCACTGGGCTACCATACACTAATCTGCATAACCAACAATTTGGCTTATATCTTTGGAATGGCTGAACAAATTTGGATAAAGAAAAAATTAGAATGCTCAGGGTAACAATTTCTATCAGATGGTTATATCATTGGGTTTTTCAGACCTGGTGAGAGTACCTTTTTTTTCAATAAGCTGCACAGTGTATTATCATAGCCTAGGCAATACTTTGATGTAATTTGCTTGAGTAAGGCTGTGTTCACACCTGCGCCCGGTCTCCGCTTATGGGTTTCCGTCTTCTGCCCGAGAAACCCTGTCAGGAGACGGAAACCCGGCAGTCAGTGTCCGTCCGTAAGCGCCTGTATGAATCTTCTGGTCTCTGCGGTGAAACTGTTTTTTTTTTAACCGGACACAAAATCCTGCATGTCCGAATTTGTGTCCAGTTATAAAAAATAAAAAAAACGGTTTCGCCGCAGAGACCAAAAGATGCTCAAGGGCGCTCCTGGGCGGACACTTTGCAACCCCATTCAAATTAATGGGATTGAAAAGTGACTGCAGTTTCTGTGTCCGGTCCAGTTTCTCAGGCAGAAGATGGAAACCTGCAAAGCGAAGACCGGTTGATACGTTCATTGAACGTATTACAGGAATACAGCATATGTATGGTGCCAGAATCTGCAGCGAATCATCTCAGTTGACCCTGACAGTTACACAATCCTTCGATTTTTTTTTTTTTTTTTTTTTTTTTTGTATAATTACTCCCTAGAGATAATTCAGATATGTTGCAAAGTCCAACATTTTCTTTGCTTTAATTTTGCCTGTTAATTAGAAATTAATTACAATGTTTTAGATTTTTTTGGCAACTTTATATCACATAGCAAATAGAGGTTTAGTCTGTTCAGATTTGATATTTTGGGAAAACAAAGTGATTTAGACCTTCACATTGTCTTCTCTTTTATCCCAGTAGCCTATCAAAACATAATTATAATAAAATACTCCCTAAACTTGAAAAGTAGAAATTACTCTCTCCTCTCCTAACTTCATGATTTGCTCAGATTAGTCCCCCACTGTGGCTTATAATGGTATTCCAATTGGAGTCTATTTAAAGACGCAGCAGGAGTTTTTTTTTCCTGTAGAAATACTGGAATTGCTGACATAATAAACACAAAATATGCTAAGTTCTGTCAAGGCAAGCAAACTTTTATTTACTTGTAAGAACATGCTCGATGATTATACTTGATAATTAAGACAAAAGTTCTTGCTTGGTTCAATTTCATTGTAATAATGTTGAAACCAGGGCCATCTATGTACAGACGCATCTCCATATCCTAGTGGTATATCAGCAGCATGCAGTTCCATAATATACTAACATGAGGGTGTTTAGAGTTGTTATGGATCACGGGGGCCATTGTTTTGAATCTAACCTGGTCCAACCAGGTCCAGATCTGTATGGAGTCTGGGATAACACTACTGATTTATCCTAAGTGTAGATCAGATCAGTTTCAGGTCTAATAACTGACACCAACACCAATCAACTGATACATGGGAAATGGAGCAGGATGAAGATAGCTCCATTCTCTGAGTAATGGCTGAACCATGTCACTACAAGCTTAGCTCCCATACCAAATGAAGTTTCAGACCTGGCCTGACCACTACGCAGAGAATGGAGCCATTTGTTTTCTGCTCCATTTTCTGATGAAAAAACAATTCATTGGTGGGGCCACATGGTGGCTCAGTGGTTAACACTGCAGTATTGCAGCACTAGAGTCCTGGTGTTCAAATACCGCCAAGGGCAAAAAACCATCTGCAAGGAGTTTGTATGTTCTCCCCGTGTTTGCGTGGATTTCCATCCCATATTCCAAAAAAGACATACTGATAGAGAAAAATGTACATTGTGAGCTCTATGCGGGGCTCAAAAAACAAAACAATTCATTGATCATGGTGTTGTTAGTTGGACCCCCACCAATCTGATATTAACTCATCAATATCTGTAGCCTGGTTATATACATTAGATTGGTGGAACTCAACAATTCTGTCTCCCTTATGGGGAGATAAAGATCATTCTGCATCTGTGAAGATGGACAGTTGGATCTTGAATTTGATGTGTTGGAAAGCAGGAAAAATGGGCAAGGGTAGGCATCAGAGCAAATCTGAAAAGGGCCTCACAGGGTTACATGAGTGGGTGAGAGCATTTCTAAAACAACAGCTTCCCAGTATGCAGTGGTCAGTACCTATAAAAAGTGGTGCAAAAAAGAGCAACCAGTGAACATGGCCATGGGCAGTCAAGGCTTACATGCTAGCCTGCCTGGTTGTGAACAAATTGTTGTAAAATGTTATGCTGGATATGATAAAGGTGTCAGAATACACTATGTATCACAGCTTGCAGTATATAGGGCTGTGGAACAATCAGAGTGCTTATATTGAACTATACCCACTGCTGAATATATGTACAATGGTGACATAAACATCAGATGTTAGATCTGCAGTGGTCTGACATCTGGGACCCCTGCATATCACCCAGAGAGCGCCACTCTCGGTATTGTTTACATATGCTGTGCACTCACTATATTTCAATGGGAGAGAACTGCAATACCTAGACTCGCTGCTACAGTTTGTGAACTATACTGAGAACCAACTATCAGGGCACCTGTGATCTGCGGGGTTCAACACTTGGACATGTAATATTGATGACCTATCCTAAGGATCAATATTAGAAACTGGATAACCCCTTTAAGCATTGTTGCAGATCCTATAAATCCCTTCATTGCAGCTGTATTTCATTATGGCAGTGGCCTCTTTTGTCAGGTTAATCTGCTCTGTAAAACTTGTTAAGGAATGATTTGAAGAATATGACAAGGGGTACTAGTTATTGATCTGGTCTCCTAATTCCACGGATCTTAACTAGCATTTGTGAGATGTACTGATAAAATGAGTCTGATCCAGGGAAGCCCCATCTTGCAACTTTCAGGACGTAAAGGTCCTGCTGCTAATATGCTGGTGGCAGATACCTCAGGACATTTTCAGAGGTTTTGTGGAGTCTATGCCTCCAGGGATCATGGGGTTGTTTTGGAGGCACTAGGGGTACCTACACAATATTAGACTTTTAAGCTTATGGTTCATTGGTGTACATTAAGTAACCCCTCATTCACATCTGCGTTGGTATTCTGTTTGGGGGAGTCCGCATAGGGACCCCCTCGAACGGAGTACCAAACACATTGGCAAGCGGTATGCAGTGAAAGCAAACAAATCCTCATAGACTATAATGGGGTCCATGTTCTTGCCGCTAGATCTCTGCAGGGAACATGCAGACAGGAAAGTACTTCACAATCTACTTTCCTGTCCGCATGATTCGTGCAGGAAGCGTGCGCAAGCATACGAACCCCATTATTGTCTATGGGGTCCGTGTGCTTTCACTGCACACCACTTGCAAATACATTTGGTATTCCACTCCAGGGGGAACGCATTACCAAATACAGATGTGAACAAGGGGTTAGAATAATAATATTGCTCAAAACAATCTTAATGGATTCAATGGATTATATTTTGTAGCTACTCTGTAACGCTGCAGTATGTCTCTATGAGCACGGGGACATTACAGGGCGCATCCCTCTTGAACAGCTTGTATAATAAGGTTGCCAATAGGCTTGTTTAATCATTCAATAACTTTGAAAATAAAGGTAAATTGTGCCCAATGTGCCCTTTTTATTAAAAAAAAGAAATGTAATTTGCTGATGTAGATCAGATTTGGTCTAAATATTAAACACTGGCTGTACAATATATTCATTTGTAGCTGTTCCATAATTTAGAGTAATGTAAAATACATCATAAGGAACATTTGTCATTTTGCATTGGAAGCTACAGCCATAAATTTAGTTGCGATTTCTTTATTTTGTCTGAGTGGGAGAGATTTTTCAATTATGTTTTTTTTTAAATCTTTGAACTAACATGATGAGTACTTGTGTGTGGGTATTTATGATTCATTCCGCTTGATTCGTGTATAGTCTTCAACCTCAGAAGTTCCAGCAGAAGTTTGGAATATTCCAAACTTTACATCCACCCACAAATCACCTTCAGGCAGAAATTAAAACGAAAAAGGCCCATCGTATCCCGACACACATTGGTGGAATACTAATTGATTTGGTTTCCTTTCATATTGTTGTTTTATATTGTATTTCACAGAAAGCATTTTTCTAGGTCACTGTAAAAACAAAATGGTTTCCTATAGCCAATACACTTATCTCTCTTCTGGGAACGCAGCCATTTGTTTTTAGAAAGAGTTTTATTCAGAATTTTGCTGTTTCTTCTTTTAATTACAATCACAGCGGGCTAGCGCTGAATATAAATTTCTACATTACCACCTTCCTTCCAGCCACGTTCATACACAACAGTCAACATGATAAAATGATAAAACAGTTTTCCTTGATTGAACTACAAGATGTATACTTTGTATGGGGAGCGGACTTATTTTCCATTTTAAGTAAATCCCCATCCAATATTTCATCTGAATAAAGCACAGAAAGATACAAGATACAGCATAGTGACGGAGTGTGCACATTACAAATGACTTTACATTACTTGCACTTGATCAGTATTTAGATTTGCTTACCACAGGTTTTTTATATGTGGAAATGTTTTTGCCATGTTTTTCTATTTTTGTTAATATTGCAATATACATGGATTAGCAATTTACAACCGATAAGGCTCTACTCACATTTGTATCATCTGTCAACAGAATATGGCATGCCTAGTTTTATAATGGATCATAATGGTTCCCTTCAACTGGTAAGATTAGTGCTGTATGCTATACTAAAAATGTTAAAGTATATATACTATATAGTAAGATGCAATATTAGTGCCTAACGTACATACATACAATTTGGTTTGACTATCAATGTGGTATGAATCCTGACTACCGCTAGGTTCACACCAGCATTCATGTTTCTGTTCTTGGGGTCCACTTGGGAACCCCACAAATGAAAATCTAATCCACTTAAAAAAGTGGTTACCCAAGGAAACTCACGGACACTATAGACTATAATGGGGTCTGCCGTATTTCCGCCTGAAAAAGGAGAAGAAATGTAGAGAGAAAAGTCCAACTTGCAGACCTTTTCTCTTTGCATTTTATAAGCGGATTTGGGGATGGAAACCTCGAACGGAGACCCAGCACAGGTGTGAACTTAGGGTTAAGTAGGGACCAATATTTTTTATGCCTGTCTCACTGTTTTGAAACCTATCCCAAGCTTCTATTATGATAGAATTTATTATTAATTATTATTATTTATTTATATAGCACCATTAATTCCATGGTGCTTTACATTTGGGGGTTTACATACAATACACAAAATATACAGGTAGATATAATACTAACAGTGACTGACTGGCACAGTGGGGTAAAGGGTTTATTAAAAAACTAAACAACTGAAAAACCCTGCGGAGCCCTGTGGGCTACTGACTGCTAAAAACCTGGTGTGAACACTGATAGTTTATGTCACTGCCAGCTAAATTAAAGGACCAATGTGCTCTGTTAACAATTCACAGAGTCCTGTGCAGTCAGAGCAGCCACCCAAATAAACTACATGAGTACATGGCAGCATGCTGCCTGACTAGTAGTGACATTGCTGACTCAGGGAAGATTACTAGATAGGGCAACTAAGGTTTACAGGCTGGAACCCATACATACATACATACATACACAGACAGACACACACACACTTCAGGCTATCAGATTTGGATTGAGATTTGATCTTAGAGCGCCGGGCGTCCAGACCAGCCCCCTTATATAGGCAAGGGGCAGTCACCAGCAAATAGCCCAGCTGCCCAATCCGAGCGTCCATTTGTCGACACCTATGTCGGTCAAACAGTCGACCACGCCCTGCTGTTGCAAGGCAGATTAACCCCTGCAACCCTGGACTGTGCAGAGGAACAGGCAGCGACACCCATATCATGGCCGCAGTTACTGCACAATCCTAACAAGGGCCCTGCCCGCGAGGGCTTACAATCTATGAGGGAAGGGGGATAGAGACAGAAGGAGCTGGGGGAGACTGTACAGATGGTGATAGTGTTATTGGAGGTTGTAGGCCTTCCTGAATAGGTGAGTCTTCAGGGCCTTCTTGAAGCTTGTGATTGTGGGGGGTCAGTCTTATGAGTTCCAGAGTATGGGGGATGCATGGGAGAAATCTTGGAGAATTTCCCAATCCCATTGGTGCCCAAAAGTGTCTTAAGCAGTCGGGTCACTACCATCTTCTTACAAGCCAAAAGATGGAGATTATTCTTTAGTATTATTATCTTACTTATTTACATAGTGCCAACATATTCTGCAGCACTTTCCATATATTGCTCATAATCTAAGTTCCAAATAAACCTATTGGTTGAATTTTTGTGAGGAGAAATTGGAGTATCCAGAAGAAACCACTACAAACTCACAAAAACGTAAAAACTCCTTGTACAGATGCGTATCTCCTGACAGAGCATTGCAAAATCATGTTTGTATTAAAGGACATCTCATACGTCTTATCTAAGGATATGGTAAGCCAAAAAAAAGTAAGGATGGACAGATCTGTAGTTGTGGTTACTGGTTGGTTTAAATCCCAGGATCCCAATTCTGCAAGGCAACTATAGTAACCACATAGTCACTATGTTTCCCGTCATGGACATTTTTGTAAAGAAAATACAAGGCCTATTCAGATGAACTTGTCCATTTTGCAAATGCAAAAAAAGCCCAGACTATTTTTCATGCATATGAATGTCCATGTTTCATATGTTTATTTGATAATATGGAAGCCTCATTGTGTAGGCTCAAGATTAATGAATTGTCTTCATCTTTTATGGCAGTGGTATATATCATGAACAACACTCTCTGGTATTCTCTAATATTCTAAAATATTCTCTAATCTAAACAGTTATTAAAAAAAAAGAGAAAAAAAAGACATTTACTTTACACAACAATTCAATATCTTATTAGAAGCATATTGTGCGGCATCCAGGGGTTGGATTGTTGTTAATGTTTCCAGCTATGACAATATCTTGTCTCAACAGTTTGCAAGTTTAATATTCTTTGCAAAATTTGACAGTACAGAATATACAGATCAATGAGGAAACAGAAGAAAGCGACGTTCTGCGGATCTTCTAAAAAGCTGGTAAACAAGTATCTGCAAGATATTAGCAGACAGTAAAAGAGCTTTGTTACAGGGGAATTTTAGGGATTGGGATATTTCTATACTAGCTTTACCTGCATGATAAGACTTACTACATTAATGGATACCTTTGAGAATATACATCTGTGTTCATAACCTGTGACGCTAGGTTCACACCTGCGTTTGGGTCTCCGTTCTGTGGTTTCCGTCTTCTGCATGTAAGAAGACAGAAACCACAGACTGGGTCCGGCCGTGAGCAGTGGTGAGCGTTTTATGCTCTCTGCCACGAAACCGTTTGTTTTTTTTTTTAACCCGGACACAGAGTACTGCATGTCCGACTCTGTATCCAGATTAAAAAATCCGGTTTTGCGTCGGAGAGCATAAAACGCTCACTGCCGCACATCTTTTTCACCCATTCAAATGAATGGGTGAGAAAGAGTCCTGCAGGTTTCCGTCTCCTGCCTCTGTTTTGTGCAGGAAATGGAAACCTGCAGAATGGAGACCGGGCGCAGATGTGAACGAGCCCTGACTCCCTATCTGTTGTGATACTATAACTGTCAACATGCCCTTACAATCTACAATATGTAGATTTTTTAGCAAATATAATAAAATACATTCTATTTTACTAGAGCCATGACTATGAAAATAAGAATGGGAGAAGTAGAATAATGACTTCAGATATTGCAATTAGAGATAAGCGAACACTAAAATGTTCGGGGTTCGAAATACGATTCGAACAGCCGCACACTGTTCGAACGGGTTTCGAACCCCATTATAGTTTATGGGGGGAAATGCTCGTTTCAGGGGTATGCACCATTCGATCAAATTCTACTTACCAAGTCCACGAGTGAGGGTCAGGCTGGATTCTTCTCCCTGCTCAGCGTCCCCGAGTCCTCTTCCGGCCTTGAATTCACTCTGCTAGGCATCGGGCCTGGGCAGAGCCGACTGCGCATGCCCGCACTACAAGCGGACATGCGCAGTCGGCTCTGCCCAGGCCCAATTCCTGGCAGAGTGAATTGAGAGCCGGAAGACGCCGCGGAGATGCTGCACAGGGAGAAGACTTCTAAAGGTAAGAGAAGAACCAGCGTTGATTGGCAATGTATAGCATTCTGCCAATCAACGCTGGTTCTGCATCGAATCTTAACTTCGAACAGCTAGTAGTACTCGATCGAGTACAAGTATTTCGAATACTGTAGTATTCGATCGAACACCTACTTGATCGAGTACTACTCGCTCATCTCTAATTGCAATAACAGGATAGTATCAAAGGATAAGTGCACCTTTGCAAACAGTTCTTGCTCCAATGTATCCAGATTCTATGCAGACTGCTGTGTCTCCATGGTAACAGACTACAAACAAACCTTGTGTCGTCTGATCTGGCAGGCATACCCTCTCCATCTGGTCCTTACTCTTGCTACGCTACATTCATTTGAAAAGAATATATATTATTCATATTTTTGGAATCACTTTTGTTATGAGTTTAAATAAATTTGAGCAAAGTCGCTACGTGAAAATCAACTTCTCCGTTGTCAGCAGAATAAAGCATTATACAGTCATTTGCATTCAGCTTAGTATAGCCAACAGGCAGTCATAAAACAGCTTTGTCAATGACAGTGACATCCACAAACTCTGCTTACGTCAATGCTGCCCTTCACTTTTATTGGATCATTGCTTCCATATTGATTAATTTCAGCATCCCTGAGACTGGATTACTTTTTGTACAATAAAGGACATTTTTCCCATAAAAGATGGGATATCCAGTGATTATGATCCAAAAGATCAATTGGTTGAGTCCAATTCAATCCCACCACAATTTGGGAATCCCACCACATACACACGAGGACATGCTTGTTTTTGAGTTTCGAGTATTTTACAATCCTAATTTTTAAAAAAAAGTTTTTGGTAACAGAGTCAAAATGCAAGATTCTGGGTCCCAGTGCAAAGTCTATGACAAAGCCTACCAACATCTAACATTTTTGAACTCGTTTCCTCAAATGGAGGAGAATGACCCTTTAAGGCTAAGGCCCCACAGACCGTAATCGCAGCGCTAAAGCACTGCGGAAAGAACTGCGGCCTGAACACATTGCGGTTCTTTCTGCAGTGCTTTTAAGAGAAAGTTCACAGATTTTCCCTCTGCGGACTTTCTCTTAACATTATATCTACGGGAAAGCCGCTGGCGTTTCCGTAGATATAATTGACATGCTGCGATTTGCAAAGCTGCAATGGCTTTGCAAATTGCAGCGTGTCCGCACTGCGATTTCTTCCGCAAAGTGGGCATGGGATTTGCATGAATCCCATCCCCTTTGCTTGCACTGTAAAACGCCGCGATTTTTCCCGCAGCATCTCCGCTGCAGGCAAATCGCAGCATTTACATCCCGTGGGGCCCTGGCCTTAGGCTGATTTAGGGTATGGTTGCAACAATTCAACCATGACCTCTGTATCCCCTATAGCTACCCTCTGTTGAGAAATACAGTTAAAAAAATCTTTATCACATGACCATTTTTGGCCTTGTAACCAATTAGAAACAACGCAGCAATGCAGACAATTTTCGAGACGTAAAATAGGTAGGTAAGGATGCAAATGTTCAGCCAAGTTTTATACAGTAAACCTCTTCAATAAATCTTTTTTATGCTACTCCCAGGAAAACTGATCTCAGGCTCCGTCGATGTGTTTTTCCATCTAGACAAGAGATGCCAGGAAGTGCCGAGTTAAAACTGTGCCAAGAAGAAGGCTCTTGTTTTCATTTTACTGCATAGGGATCCTATCGAATAAACAAAGTCTCGCACAAAACATTTTGGAGAGACTAGAGAAATGTCTACACAGCACAACAAAATACCAACACTGACAATGCAGAACTCTGTTCATACTCCCAAGTAATGCAAGAGAACTGTAAGAGAAAAAAAAGGAACTTAATCTATAAAAAAAGTTTTTTGTTATTCTATAAAAACTGTAAAAAATATTTTAACATTATTTTTAATTATTAAAAGAAATACATTAACTTCACAACTCATTTGATAGGTAACTAAGTGTGTAGCCATGCTGCATAGGCTATAGATTTGTGGAAAAGGGAACCCATTGAGGCCAATAGGAGCCTTCTTTTCCATGTGGATTCTGACGCGGATTCAGCATCAAAATCAGCGCCAAAAAAACTCTGTGTGAATGGACCCTAAAAATAACAAACAGCTATACTCATATCACATTCTTGTGGCATCTGATGGCCCCCAAGCATCCTCTTGTAGCCTCTTGTTTTCTGGCTGACGTGATTACATTGGTAGGCCCCACATAACCCCTGAAACCCAATAACAGTCCTTAGCAGTGAGCCTAGAGTGTATGATGTCAGCCACAGGCTGGAAGAAGATGCAGAAACACTGTCAGATTGTTCAAGGATGACCAGGAGAGGTGAAGCAAGGTGAGTCTGTTATTTTTACTCACCGCCCATGAGCCTCCACTTATTATACTCTGGGATCTGAGGAAAACTGTTAATAGTTAATTGTTGTCAATTCACAAAACAAAAGCAAAAGACCAAAAAAAAAAAAAGAAAATCTAAATCAAACCAATTTTTGATGTGACCATCCATTGCCTTCAAAAAAGCACCAATTTGTCTAGGAACACTTGCACACTGTTTTTAAAGTGAGGTTGTTCCAAAATTCTTGGGGAACTAGCCAAAGATCTTTTGTGGATGTAGTTTTTCTCAAAACCTTCTGCCTCTTCATGTAATCTCAGGCAGACTGGATAATGTTGGGTTCAGGGCTCAGTGGGGGCCATATTGTCACTTCCAGAATGTCTTCTCCAAGGATTGTCTCATAAAAAGATTGAATTTTTGTTAATTCACTTGAATTTTGTAACTGACAAAAATAAACTATTAACCCTTTTATTTTTGAAAGTATTCTAACTTTGAAGCATTTATTTCACACCTGTCCATTGTTAAGAAAAAAAATTATATGGTTAGAGCTTTTTATCTGTTTATCTTAAGCATACCCATGGCGGAATGTAAATGTTGTAATTGTAATTTTAACTTTTTAATCTGTTTTTAGATGTATATTTATTTACATTGTATCACTTAGATCTGATGAAGGGGTGGTGTTTTTAGAACACTCCAAAACGCGTTATCTATTATCAATAAATTTCCTTCATTGTTACGTGTGTGTACCCCATCGTAATTCGCCGACAGAGCGCAACCTGGTTCCATTCTGGGAATCCATTTCCCTAATATCACAGTTTGCATTCTGTCG
Organism: Leptodactylus fuscus; assembly: GCF_031893055.1. Lineage (NCBI taxonomy): Eukaryota > Metazoa > Chordata > Amphibia > Anura > Leptodactylidae > Leptodactylus > Leptodactylus fuscus. Next base: position 62,038,799 of record NC_134269.1, read on the forward strand.
ACTCTTGGAGTCGCTATACCAGTGGACGCTGCCCACCGATACTCTGTTAACTTCATGCTTACAAAAGCGAGCAACTCCACACCTGCTCTCACACCAGACAAAAGAGCACCGCACTTGGCTGCTCAACTGTGGATTCCTGAGGAGCGCAGCCATTTTTGGTTGTTACTCCTATCCTGCTACAGTTAAGAAAAAAAACAACAAAGCATTATAGTACCACTGTACAGTACTGTAAATCCTACAATACCATAAATGACTCTTCTGCTTCTTACAAATTTCATTATTAGATGCCACCTTGACATAAGTAACACAACCTATAACTCCCATCTTTGGGAATTCAGTAATAGCTTGGCCAAACAAGATGCCAGTCAAGGCAGAATATTATATTCTTATAATTGAAACTTTTTACATTTTCACTTTTGTAAGGTTAGGGCCCCACTGCGTTATAGATCAAAGTCTCCAGGAAGGGTATATGAAATATTTAGAGAACATTACGTTTCTACCTCAATTTTTTCCCTTGTGCCTTGCTGACAGAAGGATGCATATGTATTGTACTATCAAGACACACTAACCACAGAATATAAATGCAAACTGCCTTTCAGAAGAAAGTTGGCACAGCAGGTGGAGAATGCTTGGGGATTGACAAGAAGTTTGAGAAAAAGAGATTTTTCGTATAAGTCGTTAGAGATGGACTTAGAAGGCTCAGCTGGATGTCTATCTGAAGACTCCAGGTATCAAGTCTGTCCAATTGGTCTGACACTTTAGCCAAGTAATGAATAGAATAAAGAAAAGGTATAAATTCAAGGTAAAAGCAAAAAGTCAGAAGGTTTAGTGACTACAATGTCAATATTATCTGAAGTGCCGAGCTGAAAACTCGTAATTCAAGAGGGGGTTTTAACTGGCGCGGGAAACACAATGAACAGCTGCAACTTAGCACAGCTTTCAACTTGCCAGGTATCTATATTGTTTTGATAATTTCTATTAGTATTTCCTGCTGATGTGAGCTGACATTTTGTTTCTTACTCTCTTTAGATTTTTGAGACATGTTCTGCCAACATTTATACACAGAAAACAACAGATGGTGATGATACACACTCATCTCAGCGGCCCCTTCCTGTTCCTCACTAATCAGACAGAATTTAGACATCTGAGACAAGGAGAGGGGCTACAAAACCAAGTAATTGGTAGCTCTAATGAATATGTATTTCATGGCAAGCTCCCGTAAATAATTCATTTTAGACATCAGATCTATACCGCGCCATCCCTTCATTGACATGCCATGTATAGAATTACCAATACAACGATGAAGCATGGACTAACATTTATCAGTAGAGAAAACATTCAACACCACATGAGCCTGTGCTACCAAATGCTATAAAAGCCAACAAAATATTTCCGGTGACAAGCTATATATGTACAGTGTATGGTAATAAACCATATAAACCAAATAAGCCAGTATGCCCATAGGATTTCAGAAAAAAATAAATCTGGACTATTATTATGTATCCATCATTGTTGACTGTGTTATATACATTATATATATATATATATATATATATATATATATATATATATACACACACACACACACGGATTTATACTGCTATGATTTTTGGGATGATCGGATGGAGCAAATTGTAGTTGCTATAGAAACACTAGTGAAATTATGATTGATTGTTCTTTATTAACTGTTGCTACGTGATGGATTCACTTATCTTCAGGCAAAGTTGCATGGTCTTAAAATGTGATTTATTATAATATATTTACTGTGCATGACTTAAGCATATACAAAGTTGACATAGTGCCATAGTAAAGATTAAACTGGCCCCTTTTGGTTGTGATTTACACTTATGCCTAACTTCATGAGAAAAAAGGGATTAACGCTTCCCCCCCCCAATCTCCTTTCCATGGGGAGCCTGCTACATTGAGCATATCTGAGCTGAGGACAGTACATTATAGGGCAGAAGTTGGAGTACTATCATATAGTTTGTAAGCACACAGATTCTGACCTAGCTTGGCAGGCAAACATCTTGGAGAACTTGGAAAGCTTGCTTAAATCCTTCTGTTTCTTCTCATAATCCCAGACAGACTTGATGACTTTGAGATCAGGGCTCTGTGGGCAGTGCCAGACTGGATTGGCTTGGTGCCAACCAGTAGAATTCATTAATGAGGCTCACTATTCATCTAAAAAATTATTGCCTGCTCTTCATTTGTAAATTCCTGAAACTTCAAGGACACAAAATTGTTTCAGTATTAGCCTGCTACTTGGCCCTCACCTGGGACCGTTTCTGTCATGTGTCCCTCTTAGTAGCCTTTTGACTTGCTCGAGGGGCCCTTTATCTCTGTTAGCTAGATGATTATTGATGGGGGGGGGGGCACAATGACAGTAAGGAGACAGGGACAACGAAGGATAATAATAATGTTTGACCTCTGTGCCTAGATGTAGACGGAGGCACCCAATTCATCTATATATAATAAACTGGGAAGTTTGTTAAATATTCTACCCTATTTATTATATAGGGGCACAGACCACATGAGATATTGTATGCAGCTTATCTGTATGTAGCTCATTGAATGCATTGAGCCATACACCACTCTTGCAGGAACTGAGAGTCTAGGGGCCCACTTGACCTCCAAGGTGAAGGGCCCACTGGGGGATAAAAATGTTCCCCTTTGAACCAGTCTTTGAACCAAACCGTCACTTTCAGGACCAAATATTGATGTGATTTAGATTTTGTGAGTTGACAAAAATAAACTATTTTCATTCTTACTTTGCAGCATTTTTTCGCACCCGTCTAAAATTTTCACAGTACTGTACCTTACTTCAAGAGTTGAATCGCCATAATAATACCTTATCCTCAGCCATATCCTAATATATAACCATGTCTACCCTCCCATGACAAGCAGGGACAATCCGAAATAAGTTTGAGAATTTGTGAATAGAAATTCCTTATTGCTGCCCGGCAAAATATTTTACAGCAGCCTATAATCCTTAGAAACAGGTTGCCATAAAACAGCTGACAGAGAAGCTGCGGGGATTTCTAACTCCCCGTGGATTCCCTTCGCTTATTGAAATTTTCCTATTTGTTGAGTGAGTGATTCTTCTAATACTCCTGTACGTGGAAATTACTGTATATAGGATTGTCTAAGATTAGGTTCAGGAAAGGTGAGTCTACACTTGGAAGCACAGCTGCATAAAATGATTGAACCTCCTCCCTCTCAAGTGCGAGGCCTGTAAAATTGCGCAGTTAACCCACACACGACTCCTTATTAGCATTTTTTGTCCCATAAAGTAAACACTGTACATGGAGCATGAACGCCAAGCCACCATGCCAAGACGGACTGATGTGCGTTTTCAATGTTTACGAGAAACTTCACTGCTTTTCTGGCGACCAGTTCTCCCTTGTTATTTATTACTGATGCCAGAAAGAGGTTTACAATCCTGGCAAGGGCTCGAAATATTGCTCACCTTTTTCCAATATTACATGTAACATAAGATATTATTCCTGCTCCAGTTGTAAAGCTTGTGTCATTGCTGCTGATAAGATGTCATGACTGTTATAATAGGGCTTAGGGATACCGGCTTGGTGATACACCTACAAAATGTGAATGTGGGAATAGGCCTCCTGTATTATGGTTGCCATAGAGACGTTCACATTTTAATTTCACACTCACGTCTTTAATTGGAATCACACGAGAAAATGTAAAAATAGCAAACTGCTGCCTAGATGAGTCGTGTCTTCCTTCCACACTTGTAATGAAGACAAGAAAATATTCTGTGATCCCATCTTGTTAAATGTAAAATCTGCTCGGTGAGAGCGGATCAGGAGGTTCTCTAAAGTAATATATGGGTTTGCCCTATATAATATAACGCGCAGAAACAGATATATCACATCTACCACTTTAGAGAAAGCAAGGTTTATACTGTATATTGTAACCTACATGGACACAATGTCACATTAGGGCATATTTATAAAGACTGGCATATTGAACACCAGTCTTCCTAGTCATGGCCGCTTCTCCTCCAGTGGGCCATGCACCTGGACGGAAATCTTGTAGCCAGTGTAGCTTTCATAAAAGTGGCATGGAAGGTACAAAAACGCTGAATGCAACAATTGCCACAACTGGCATTTGAAAAGTCAATAACCTGAATTTTTGCAACTTTTTTACACCACAAATTTGGCACAAACATAATATTAAATATGCTCTATGGACTTATTTTAGAATTGTTCTAGGTTTTTACTTGTATTGTGTTACTTGTACTAATATTGCGAATATTTTTGTCATATATAACCAGGATCTTAGAGAGCCAATAAGATCCTATTCATATATCTCTGGAAAAAAGTCCATAAATATCTAATGTTAGGGGAAGCAGTGGTCCCCTTCAGAGTGAAGAAAGGCCTAGGTAGTAGAGATGAGTGAACAGTAAAATGTTCGAGGTTCGATATTCGTTTTGAGTAGCCCTTCAATATTCGACTACTCGAATCGAATATCGATCCCTATTATAGTCTATGGGGGGGAAAATGCTCGTTTCAGGGGTAGGCAACATTTGATCAAATTACACTTACCAAGTCCATGAGTGAGGATTGGGCTGGATCCTCCGAGAAGTCTTCTCCGTGTAGCGTTCCTGCGGCGTCTTCTGGCTCTGAATTCACTCTGCCAGGCATCGGGCCTTGGCAGAGCCGACTGCGCATGCCCGCACTACAAGCGGACATGCACAGTCGGCTCTGCCCAGGCCCGATGCCTGGCAGAGTGAATTCAGAAGCCGGAAGACGCAGCAGGGAAGCTGCACGGAGAAGACTTCTAAAGGTAGGAGAAGAACCAGCATTGATTGGCCGACTGTATAGCATTCTGCCAATCAATGCTGGTTCTGCATCGAACTTTTACATTCGAATAGCGAGTGGTACTCCATCGAGTACGAGTATTTTGAATACCGTAGTATTCGATCGAATACCTACTCGATCGAGTACTACTCGCTCATCTCTACTAGGTAGTATAGATGCCAAATTCTGCTAAACATCCACTGGACCTATGGAAAATTAAACAAGTGGCAGCAGGAGGGGAAATTATACTGTAGGGGCAGATGGAGGGGGACTTTAAACTGTAGGGGAAGCTGAAGAGGGACATTAAACTGTGGGGGGAGCTAGAGGGGAAAATTAAACTATGGATGTTTCTAAAGGGGGACATTAAACTGTGGGTGCACTTGGATGGGAACATTATGCTATGAGGGCAACTAGAGGGGACATACCATGTTAGGGTGAATTTAGTTTTTTTTTTACTGTGTATCGGAACAAAAATAAATGGGTGGAGTCAAAGTGGAAGTTGGTGGGGATAAATTTGCTGTGGTGCACACAGCTCATGGCATATTCTATCCCTCTTTTTGTACTTTGAAATTTGGGAGGTCACTAGGACACTGTGAGGCATTATACTATGTGGGGCGTTATAATTTGTGAAGGTCAGGTATTTCTAAGTGGTAGTGATGGGGGGTCCATTTATGAAATCTTTGCACTTGGACCACCAATGTTTTCAACGTTCCTGAGTATGAACATACCCTAAGCCTCATTGTTTTTTCTCTGGCCAGTGCTCCTTGCATTCCATAACCTAAAGCAAACTGGTTGCTAGGGATGAGTTATATCCATAGGAACAAGACTGTCAGACATGAATCATCTGTTCAATGTAGAGTTGAATTAGCATTATGCTTACAGAAATACTAGCATTGTATGTGCATGAAAATCCCAGCCTGACTGCAAGCCTAATATTCTGAACTTGCTACATTATAGGGATCCATGATAGGCCCGTAAAGTTCATGTATGATCCTCGTAATGCTGTGTCCTAAGAAGGCCATCAGCCACCAGACATTTCTACATGAATGCGTCCCTCCTGCACAGTGGATGAGGCACCCCGCTGACTCTTAATATCATGTATTTCCTGCTGGATGTCTATGGCTCTGTGTACACATATGGGAGCAGTTATTAACAATCAGCTACGGTTATATAATGTAGTTAAAATGCCTGTGCGGTGTCTGCAATAACTCATTGTGACATATCAGTTATCAGACAGATAAAAGTTCAATGCTGTAATAATACGACCAGATACCACACACTGGGGGTTATTTACTAACACGGCACAGACCAATGAGCAGTAACCCATAAAGGCCCATCAATGCCTAGATGTAGTCACGCTCTTGCACATACAAAATGTATACAATGTATCTTTGGTACAGTGATTACTGTTTATTTATACTTTATATATACACTTTCATTTATGTTTCCCTTTAATTTACTGTATAGTATGTTCCATTAGAAGGTTCATACCATAATGGCATCACGTGAGGTGACAACATGGTGGTAACAATTACATGACATTATTATCTACAAGCACGTTAACTTCTTTCACCTTGCAGATTATCAAGACGCAGTTACAATGTGTGATCTATATATGTGTTTAATGTAAAGCTTGGATGTGAACTCTGCAGGACAGAATCTTAGCATGATGCGTTCATCTACTATATATTCACTGAAGGCTCTGCAATGCATTATAAATAGGAAGGCGGATTTGGTCAATGTCACTTTAATAATATAGAAGTGATTGATTAGAATGTAAGCTGTCAATTCACTTCTCCCATGTGACCTCAATGAGAAGCCTTTGGGGCACATCCCGGACCTGTGAAGTATTAGACCTGTGAACTGTCTGTGTTGCTAGGCAACCAAGAGTAGAAGATGATCCAACTTTATAGTATATGTATTGCTGTATTGCTTTTCTTACTCGTTTGCATTTTCTGCATCTATTTTCACATGATATACCATATATATTCAAACATTCAACTTCTCCAGATATATCTGCCTTTGGCATCAGTCACATTCGCCAACAGTCTTTTCAGCCTTACAAAACCCGAAAGAGCATGTCTGCCTATAAGTCAGATTATGGGGATGACGTCCATCCTTAGGGAGAGACCACCTTTTCAGGTGTGTGCAGACTTATACAGCCATAGTTGCTCCACTGCAAGGGAACATGGGAAGAATATGCAAATCTGTCTCCCAAGATGTAAATAGGGAGACAGTGCCTCTGTTATGCTGCCCTCTATGGGAAGCACCCTGAACATCATGCCCGGGTGCTTCCCATAGAGAACAGCATAACAGAGGCACTGTCTCCCTATTTACATCTTGGGAGACAGATTTGCATATGCCTATAAGTCAGGCACTCAACATTCATCAATAAGTATGATTTGGGAACACAGGGGCATATTTAGGCTATAGTTATATAGCAACTTATAGTCATGCAGCATAAGATCGCACTATCATACTACTATATTGCAGCTAATCGAAGTCAATGTGACCACAACCAGACAGTCAGTGGCAACTTTACTCTACTGTATGACCTCATTCACTATTATTAGTTACTACTGATTAGAGATGAGCGAGTAGTGTTCGAGCGAGTAGGTGTTCGATCGCATACTATGGTATTCGAAATACTCGTACTTGATCGAACACTACTAGCTGTTCGAAGTTTAAGGTTCGATGCAGAACCAGCGTTGATTGGCAGAATGCTATACATTCTGCCAATCAACACTGGTTCCTCTTACCTTTAGAAGTCTTCTCCGTGCAGCGTCCCCGAGGCGTCTTCCAGCTGGAATTCACTCTGCCTAGGCGTCCGGCCTAGGCAGAGCCGACTGCGCATGCGCGGGCATGCCCTCGCATGCGCAGTCGACTCTGTTCAGGCGGAAGAAGACGGAAGAAGACGCGAGACGCTGCACCAGGAGAAGACTTCAAGGATAATCCAGCCCGACCGTCACTCGTGGACTTGGTAAGTATAATTTTATCGAATTTTGCCTGACCCTGAAACGAGCATTATCGCCCCATAGACTATAATAGGGTTCGAAATCCGTTCAAACAGTCAAACAGTGTGCGGCTGTTTGAATTGGATTTCGAATCTCGGACATTTTAGTGTTCGCTCATCTCTACTACTGATCATCTTAATGTGCAGGTAAGTGTCACTATGTAGCCCTAGCTTTATTATTATTTGACTTTGCTAATTCTCTTACAAAGTACATTTATTTTAGTTTGATAAATTCATTTGGTACATGATTTTATATAAATTTAGTGCATCTGTCCATGAGCTACTCCCCACCATCAATTTTGACTGTCCCAGTTTAGACCATGGATCTGTTGGTTGATTTTGTGACATTTATTTACCACAAATAAATAATGAGAACCTGTAAGGCTGAGTTCAGATGGAGTTTTTTTGTTCCGGAATTTGACGTGGAGGCCGCCTCAGATTCCAGACAAAAAACGGGTAGCCGTGACTGGATGCCGTTGCAATGCACTCTGGATTAGGCCCATATGAATAGGACTAGTCGGGAGGGAGTGTCTTCAGGCGGACATCCGTGGCTGAATCAGCCGCGAAATCTGCCTGAAGAAAGGGCATGTCACTCTCGAAAAAAAGAAATGACTGGTACACATTGATTTCAATGGTAGTCATTTTTTGGTCAGGATGTTGACGCTGATTCCTATGGGCTATTCTGGGCACAAAACCACTCACAATTCCTTGTGCACCAGTGAATTAGTGTCCTAAACAAACCTATTATTCATGTTGTCACTAGTCCAGTGACAAAAACCTTTATACTTACTCGGTACTTGTGCAGTTCTTCATTGAGCCCAGAGTGGAACACTTTTGCTTCAGTGCAGTAAAGTATGGGTGTACTTCCCTGACTTTAGTGAAGCGCTGTACAGGCATCCAAAGACTCACTGGGCTCATGTCTAGGTCAGTATAAGGCCCCCTTGCAAATGACTGTGGCGGGGGTCAGAGTGCTATCTGAGTTCTTCCTGGATAGCACACTGAGCCATTCATTTCTGTTGGCCAACACACACGTCCTTGAATTGCATGGTCCAGTGTGAAGGCTGACAGTCCAGGCAGCAAAACTCAGGACATGTGCTATTCCTGTGGGGTTTTGCAACCATATTTCCAGAGCTACTATTCATTGATGAATGGGGTTGCAGAAGCTCAGCTGGTGGACCGGCAGCATATGGTATGGGTGACATTAGCATGCCACCCAAGCGCTGGCTGTACTCTTCAACCATGGGTAGTGGCTAGCACACAGTCTTGTGTAACCAGTCTAAGGGCCCCTTCACACGGAGTAAACGCGCCGCGCATTGTGGCGCGTTTACGGCGCGCGTACGCCGCGTTTTTTACATTGCGCGATTACGCGCGTAATCGCGCACCGTAAGTACACGCGCCGTAAACGCGCCACAATGCGCGGCGCGTTTACTCCGTGTGAAGGGGCCCTTAGGCTAAGACCCCAAGAGAGTCCACAGAGAAAAACTCTTCTGTCCTATTAAACTTATCCAGAAAACACTAGCATTTCTCTAGGTATAACTGACATACTATTTTTATGCTATGAATGGATGGGATTAGCCAGAATCCCTTCCACTCTGCAGGTAATGTAAAACGCAGCATTTTCACAACGTGTGACCCTGGCCTAAATTTTTTTTTTTGCTTTTTTTTCCACTGTAGTTACAGACAAAGTTAGGAGTAAGTTACTTCAAACAACCCATGAAGGACCTGTTGGATGTTTAGTGCCCTAAATAGCCCTGACAAGTTCCTTTAAAACACTCAAAGCAGTGGGTAACTTTGCCCATTTTCAACAAAAAAAGACAAAGTTTTGGACACCACCTTGAACAGAATAGAGGAGAGGGTGCAGTAACAGGCATATCTGAATTTGGGCAATTGAGTTGGTTTGGTGGTTTATAGACTTCTTTCCCCAATGGGCTGAAATTTGAGCATTGATCCTTTATTACTGCTAAGAGATAGTTTGTGTCTGATTCATCTTATATAATATGGACAACCTCAGATCTTACAGTATAGATTCACCTTCATATAGACAGGCTCTGTGCTGATAGACTTTTACTAGGATTTAGGGATGTGGGTAATCCGTGTACTGAGGAATAATAAACACATCCATTAATTATAAAGAATGTTCCTGGCCTGGGGCTGATGGAACTGATGGCAAAGCTATAAGTAACAGGGCTTTTACTCAAGCAAAAATAAATATGTACTCTATGTGTTTACTATAGTATTCGCCATATGTGTTGAAGGAAGATGTTAAATACAGACTAAATATTTCCACTATTACAATCAAGCGTAATAATGATCATATACATCCTGACTAGTACAAGCAACAAAGGCAGCCCATAGGAGTATAACCTTACAGAGAAGAAGTTTGCAAATGTTTAAAGGAACAAATTTGTTGAGGATCTCAATATCCCATATACTATTAGAGAAGTTTTACAGGATACAAGTATTGATGTCCTATCTTAAGTATAGGTCGTCAATATGAGATCAGTGGGAGTCTGTATTCGACACACCGATACAAAGGGCTAATACAACTAGCAAGAAGCAGATCGTTCGTTCTCTGTGCTCAGCCCAGGTTACTGCAGATCAGCTCCTATTCATTTAAATGGGAGCCATGCTGCAGTAACTTGATTCAGCCACTATGCAGAGAATGGAGCTGTCCACTTCCTGCCCCATTTTCTATGTATTAGCTACTGAGATGGGGATGTGGGGTGTTGGACCTCCACAGATCTGATATTGATGATGGATCCTTAGGATAAGTCATCAATATTTAAGACTTAAGGCATAATAGGCACACATGCCCTATACCAATGAATTCTAGAAATAGTAGATCTCCTGTAGTGGAGTCTGTTCTGTTATACCCTGAATATCCAATTTGCTTTTATGCTCTGTGGTATTGGTATTCAGTTTTGTATAGAACTGGTCTCTGTGCCTTAGGCATACAAGCTTGCATATTATAACAAAGAAAAATTATACAGTTGTGGTAATACTGTATATGCCTGTTATTCCTCATTCAATAGCTTATTGGCAGTAGAATCAAATCAGATAAGGAGAAGATGAATCAATGTTATTCCTTTTTCTTCTTTTATTCCCTGGCCCCTAGTCTCTATGGATAAGAGCTGTAGTGAATAAGAGGTTATTACAAATGACTAGTGTCATGGCAAACCTTATTAAACATTACTTCTCATGTCATCGGGTAATAATAAGTAAATCATACATTGCAGTTTTTATATCTTTTGCATAATACGAATAAATTGCAATTATATTAAAATCTAACCATCGGTTTTGTGTAAGCAGGCAACATAAAAGAGAAGCCCACAGAGAGAAGCAGGTAGTAAATAGTCTTTCTTGCATCCCATGCGGACTTAGAGGTAACAAGCTTGCATCTTGGCAGAAGCTCCAGTACTGGTGTCTAGCAGCATCCATCACAGAATTACAATTTCTAATGCATTGTGAAAGGGAAGGCTTATCATTGTTTTGATCACAATAACAATGGCAGCTATCTCACTGGATTTCATTTGGATAGCGTCTCGTTCCTACAGCTGCCTCACAGGCATTTATGCATTTCAATAAAGCTGAGCTGATGACCTTTTCACTTCTTGTGTGGCTTAATGGTGACTTACGACAGCCTCTTACAGCGTCGTGGAGGAAGGTTTTATGGTTTTATAGAGAGACGACGTTGGTGTCAGAACAAATACAGATGAACATTTCAAGTCCACAGCTAAAAAGTTCATCCTTTCCTCAGTTTTAGGCAATGCTCATATATGCCATTTAGTAAAATCTGCTAATTTACAGTATTGACATGGACGCGTGTCTGTAGTATACAGAATTTGATCAAATTATCGATCATGTTGCGTTTGACTTGTGACGTGGTAGGTTTGTTACTTCTAATTTACCCGACAAGGTTTCCTAAGTGAAGTTTGGATAACTAAAATAAGTCTGTCTATAATTCAATGGGGGAAGCTGAACGTAGGTTAGTGTGAATGGATCTGATAACAACAAATAAACTTGCCCAAAGAAAAGGTTTTAGACGTAGTTATAGTGTTTCCTTTTTTGTATCTCCATCCATTTATCCTATGGCTCTATGCACATGGTTGTATTATGGATTGGTATGATGCATAACTTGAGAAGTGCGGAGGGTGCAGTCACACCGGAGCCCAGGAGACTTAGGGGGCCCATAAGCACTGGCATCAGTATTGAGATTGCAGCTTCCATCTGGCCCATAAGTCAAGGAGACCCACAGATTACCCGAACCACACTAAGAATGATTAAACTCCGTAGCAACCGTAACCATCACTATAGGGATGAGGTATAGGGCCCTGGACAAAAGATTGTATCGGGCCCCCATCAGGAACCATTACCTGAGATATTGCAAATGGAGATGGATGTGCCTAATGTTTGTCTGGTTGGGTGGAATCTTGAGGTAACTAATGTTTGTGAGGAAGGTGGTTTGGTCTAGTAATATCTGCTAAAAATCTAATGTTACTAGGACAGGCAACCATTTGTGTGAGTTACTGTGTATCAAGGGAAAATAGATTGGACAAGATAATTTCTTTAAAGATCCTATATTTGTGTAGTTTAGATAAGAAGCGCCAGAGGTCTCTAGATGTCTGTCATGTCCCCAAGTCTGTAGAGAACCGATATTTGTAACCAGAAAAAAATCTACATTTATATTAACATAAGCCATCACTATGCTAATTACCATATATAATAGCTTCATGCCACAATAATATTATGTCGGGCTGACAGCACTTTTCTGTAGTGTTCTATAGACCTAGACCTTATCTATGTTTTTTCTGTTTATGGCGAACCTGTCAGGTAGATTTGAGCCAATCTTGAGATTTCAGGATTGTTTTTAAAATCCGATATTCAATTATTTTCCAGCCGATCCCGATTGTGAAATTTGCTTGATCGCCAATCGGAATCCGATCTTTTCCGATCACGATTGCTCAACCCTAATGTTAGCTTTTCCCACAATGATTGGCCAGTAGCCAAGCATTGTGGGAACTAACTTGAGACCTCGATCCCGCCTAAAAAGATCGCAATCATGAAATTTGCTCGATCGCCAATCAGAATCCGATCTTTTCCGATCCCTCATCCCTACTGTCAGGTGATTTTCTTTTCATTGTTCCTGCCTTAGAGTCCTTTTAACCCTGCCCATACATTGACATTCTACTCTGTACCCACCGATATGGGGAATCTGTCAATCACTGTTTATGGGCAAAAAACAGGAGCCTTTACTGTCTCTCCTAGGAGTCCTGTAAGGAGTTGCTCTGCTTTGTACTCAGAAATCCTGATCCAAACACCCAGATTTAGTTTAGACCAGTCTAGGATTAGTTATTTAGATAAGCATTGAACTGATTCCACTGTCAACTGTATTACCGAAATCATAGATCAATACGTTTACCCAACACATTTTTCTGTTAACCTTGTGACCATTGCAGACATGTGGTCTACTCTCCTGAGATCTTATTGACAGCCAAGTTTTCCAGATTGGTGACAAAATGCTAAAAGCTTGGGAGATTTCATGAAGAAGGTCAAAGGTCCTAGAGCAAATAAGCAAGGGCAAATGAAAGGTCAAGCTGTACACATTGGCAATCGATCTCTAAGGTTGTAAGTTTAAGCGATGTCCTTACATGTTAATAATGTGTACTCTATAAAATCAGTTTTGCTGCTACCATTTCTTTTGTGGTAAGATCTGAGGTTGGCAAAGTTTACAATGCAATGAAGTACCGTCAGTGCCATCTTATAGCTTGGTATGCAAAATTCACAAGGAATTTTTCCCCTATGACCGAACAGATTTTTTTTTTTTAACGTTAAGTCTATTTGGCTTTACAAGATACAGAAATATAATTGTAATGTGATACAGAATATATATATTTATACAACCCTGGCTAAAGGGTTCTCCACTTTGGACAATCCCTATTTGTTAGAAGGGTCCTTTAGCAACACGTTGATCACAAAGTATGAGGCGACCAGGTAGTAAGTATTCAGTTTATCTGCAGTGCCACGGTATTACACAGCACCCATTTAGATCAATGTGTTTATGTGATAAAGGACAGAACAGAGACCAGGACGCTCTTTGTAACCACTCTCCACTTTGGTCAAGAAGAGGAAATTGATTTTCTGTCCTGGAAAATCTCTTAAAGAGTCTATACTTGCCTAAAGATTATTCCAAGTATCTTCCGACTAGGCGATTCCTATTAGGTTGTTGGTATCATAAAAAGGGTCATACTTGTGCTTGTAAGACTATTCACTACTATGCTATGCACTATATTTTGCACATAGTACAGACAAATGAAAGATAGGGCACCGTGTCACTTGTACACACTTGTAAACTATAACACTAACATAAATCAATGACCTGATGTACATTTTGTTTCCAGTGGATGTAGCAAGCAGTACTACCTGCACAATGTACTGGGGCGACAGTAATATTTGGCAATGTGTCCTAAAGGCCAGTTCACACGGAGCTAATGGGCACGCATTCTGGCACGTATACACATGTCAGAATGTGCGTGCTCAAAACAGATCCCATTCATTTCAATGTATCGCCGCAATGCGGCTGCAAAATTATGCGCGTTATACGCCCGCAACGACCCATTGAAATGAATAGGATCTGTTTTAAGCGCTCACATTCTGACACGTGTATACGTGCCAGAATGCATGCCCATTAACTCCATGTGAACTGGCCCTTAGACTGGACATTCACTGTTATATCATCAATAGAATGAACCACCATGAGTGTCTATCCACATACATATCACATCTGTCTAATGTTCTACTATAGAAGAGCTATAGCAGGGGTAGGGAACCTTCGGCTCTCCAGCTGCTGTGAAACTACAACTCCCAGCATGCTCCATTCACTTCCATGGGAGTTCCCAGAACAGCAGAGCAAGTATGCATGCTGGGAGTTGTAGTTTTGCAACAGCTGAAGAGCCGTACGTTCCCTACCCCTGAGCTATAGCCAAGATCATGAAAGTTCAGGCAAATAGAGGACAAAATAGTGAACTTAGACCTATATAACTTAACTGAAATCAAGGTCACGTAAACCTAAGAGTCCATTCACATGGAGGAAAATGTTGAGAATTTGGTGTGAGAAAAAACGCCTCCCGTTGACTTCAATGGGTTCCTTTTTCTGCTAGCAGTCAATGGGAGGCTTTTTTTCAGCACTGAAATTCCACACCAACTTCCTCACCATTTTCCTCCGTGTGAATGGACCCTTTCATGGCCATTGTGCACCCAATATCACAGTGTGGATCCAAGAAAATGGACAAAAATAGAGCATAACCTATATTGTGTTGATCCATGGCAGCAGATCATCAAAATATCCATAATTTGAATAGCTCACAGTCACTAACAGTGAAATTAATAAGGCAATGTTGTGTGAATATTGAGATAGATACATACACTTAGACAGCATAAAGCAATAACATAACACTGTGTACATAATACTGTGTATGAGAAATACCCTTTATGTAATATTAATCTTTATATGTTATAATTGGCATATACCTGGCAGTCGTGCAACACAGTCAAAGGCATGGCAAAAAAAAAAAAAAGCATTTACGGACACTCTCATGTGGATGTCAACTTATATTTCACTGGGGCCATAGCATTCAGTATAGTTATGAATATCTATTTCAGTTCTGGAATAATATTAGTATTGGAATTTATTTTGAATCACAATAGTTAGATATAGTATTTGGAAAGCTTTGGTCACTTTCATTGAATAACACAGCTTCTATCCTGAAGGCTAATGAAGACAACCATGTCATAACAATGTATGAAGTTTCAAGCAGCATCGACTTTATCTCGCGCTGATCTTTCCTTGTGGCAATACAGGAATATGACGGCAGGCCATAAATGTGACCTTGTTAACCATACATTTAACCTTATCATTTACAGCAGTTTCATCTTATACAAATCTGACTACATATCCTTTGGCTGCAGTTAATGTTCAAAACATTCTTTTGTTCCATAGCCTGTAAAATGGTAGCTGGTTAAGAAAATTTACTAAGCCAATGACATAGCAAGTCTCAGCTGAAAAACCTGAACATAAACTTGTCAAGAGCAAACTCCCAGATCACCTGCTCCACATTTCATGCTGCAGTGAGTCTCTATCCCCTGTTTGTGTTCTAAAGTCCCAATTTCAGCAACATTATATATCAGGCTGCCTGCCTGTCACCTGTGCTGCTGTATAACTAGTCCGTAAAAGACCTAAACACTGCAGGGTATTACATGTGCTACTTTCACATTTCTTTTAGTGGTTTTTTTTTTTTTTTTTTTTTTTTTTTTTAGATTAGATTTTTTTACCTGCACTGCAGAAAAAAAATTCCATGGTAATAATAGGCTCTCGTTTACACAATTTTTATACCTGTTTTAACTCAAAATAAATTGTTTTTTATTTATTTAGATACAATCTTGTTTCTGCACAAAACAATTCATATGGCCAAATCAATGCATATGGCCAAATTATATATATATATATATATATATATATATATATATATATATATATATATATATATAACAGTGCTAAAAATAACACTTCTCTCTAGCCATGAATATATGCTAAATATGCAACATTATAATATATACATCACTACTGTACTTGACATCTATACAGTGCTGGCTTATTCGATAAGATTTTAAGTGTACAACAAAACCAAATAAAGATACAGCTGAGGACCAAATCCTATTACTAAGGTGGCAATGGTATATAGACCTTCCTGTCGTATAATCATATTATACCATTGAGATGGAAAGATCTCAGACAATCTTGTAGTAATGTCACTAGTCACACTTTTTCCAGCTGTTGAATGGACTGACTTCTGAAGATAACTTTAGTAACCAAATCTGCCTGGATTCTTGTTTCTCTTACATTTTCTCCTTGGAAATGGTCAACAGATATAGAGCAAGTCAATATAAAAGGTTGCCTGGCCAAAAAAAAATAAAAAATCAAAAAGACTCAAAAAGCTATAAGAAGTAATGCTCACCACAAAGATCCCCTGTCACTCCCATTCCATTGCGCCCTGGGTTCCCTGCTGGTTTCTGCACTTTTAAGGCTATGTTCACTTCTGCATAAAGTATCATCGCTGTATGAGCCACGGCCATAGTTTTAGGCTCCTAACCAGCCAATAGTCATGGCCACTAGCTGTTTGATTTTGGGATCTCTATTTCACAGTAACATTAGTAGCATTTGTTAGTAATAGTTTCTTAATAATTGAGTCTGCACCACTCTACTAGAGATGAGAGATATTCTTCATTTTTTCCTATGTAATAAAAGTAGTCTATTGCTATAGCCTTCCGCTAAACCGTTCCTTGGACTCTTCCTCTGGAAAATCACTAGTCACAGATGGCATTGCTAAAACTACACTCGCTCCCACAAGATCTGTCCTTTCTGGACATCTGGTGCATGCAACATTCTACTACTAAAGTCTATTCTTTCTGCTCCAATCCTCAAAAAGCGTACAAATGCCTCAATAATTTGCTCCTCTCTAAGAAGCTGCTTCCTTGCCTTAAAAAGTCAAGTATAGGACCTATATCTATCTCAGACCATGCTCTTCTCTTAGCTACAATACTATTTCCCCCGTCCCTCGCACATAGTGGTCATGGAGGTTGAACGAGACTATACTAGACTCTATAAAGATTCAAAGCAGTATCACCAAACACATTGAGGTTATGGGGATAATATTACCCACTAAAGAGAGATCACCTTCTCACAAACACATTGAGAATTTTTTGACATTCATACTACTCCTGATGTGGCCCGACAGTGGTATGTAAGACACACAAGCTGTATATCAGTTGCATTCTAATCTTTTAAGGTTCTTGTCTGAAGAAACAAAAACAAGCTGAAATTGACTCCATACTTACCCATATAGTACTTATTGAATAAACTAACAAATGCTCTTTAGCGAACTCTCACCAAGCTCCGAACTTGGGTGAGTGACATCCTATATGCTAGAACCATGAAACACTTTTCTATATTATCAGCAAAGTATATACGCTCATGGAGACAAAAAAGGAAAGTTGATGCCTGCTCTAATTAAAAAAGCAATAGCCAAGACGTAAATCTCCACTATCAAAACTCTAGACGGAGACATTTATACCTTTACTTCCAAGATAGCGAAATCCTTTCAATCCTTCTACTCTTCCTTATATAACTTGTCACCCTCTGCTGATATAATCCCTGAAGATGTCAGGCGTAAGCATGTTGATGGCATCCTTGCTACTCTAACACTCTCCAACCTAGACCAGGATTCAGCCAATAACTTGTTGAACCCTATAGCAGAAGAAAAACTTAAGAAGGTTATATACAGCTTCCCTCTCAACAAGAGGCCAGGACCAGATGGCTTCCCGATTAGTTACTACAAAATGATTCTCCCCTCTCTACTTCCCAGATTACCTCAGACCTTCAATGCGGTTTACTCTGGCCACAATTTCCCGATACAAGCCATGGAGGGTCAGGTGATCCTGATAGCAAAAGAGAGGAATGACGCCTTGTTACAGTGCCTACAAGTAGTATTCAACCCCCTGCAGATTTAGCAGGTTTACACATTCGGAAGTAACTTGGCATTGTGACATTTGGACTGTAGATCAGCCTGGAAGTGTGAAATGCTCTGCAGCAAAAAAGAATGTTATTTCTTCGTTTAATTTTTTTTTAAATTGTGAAAAGTTTATTCAGAGGGTCATTTATTATTCAACCCCTCAAACCACCAGAATTCTGTTTGGTTCCCCTAAAGTATTAAGAAGTAGTTCAGGCACAAAGAACAATGAGCTTCACATGTTTGGATTAATTATCTCTTTTTCCAGCCTTTTCTGACTATTTAAGACCCTCCCCAAACTTGTGAACAGCACTCATACATGGTCAACATGGGAAAGACAAAGGAGCATTCCAAGGCCATCAGAGACAAGATGGTGGAGGGTCACAAGGCTGGCAAGGGGTACAAAACCCTTTCCAAGGAGTTGGGCCTACCTGTCTCCGCTGTTGGGAGCTTCATCCGGAAGTGGAAGGCTTATGGAACTACTGTTATCCTTCCACGGCCTGGACAGCCTTTGAAAGTTTCCTCCCGTGCCGAGGCCAGGCTTGTCCGAAGAGTCAAGGCTAACCCAAGGACAAGAAGGAAAGAGCTCCGGGAAGATCTCATGGCAGTGGGGACATTGGTTTCAGTCAATACCATAAGTAACGTACTCCACCGCAATGGTCTCCGTTCCAGACGAGCCCGTAAGGTACCTTTACTTTCAAAGCGTCATGTCAAGGCTCGTCTACAGTTTGCTCATGATCACTTGGAGGACTCTGAGACAGACTGGTTCAAGGTTCTCTGGTCTGATGAGACCAAGATCGAGATCTTTGGTGCCAACCACACACGTGACGTTTGGAGACTGGATGGCACTGCATACGACCCCAAGAATACCATCCCTACAGTCAAGTATGGTGGTGGCAGCATCATGCTGTGGGGCTGCTTCTCAGCCAAGGGGCCTGGCCATCTGGTCCGCATCCATGGGAAGATGGATAGCACGGCCTACCTGGAGATTTTGGCCAAGAACCTCCGCTCCTCCATCAAGGATCTTAAGATGGGTCGTCATTTCATCTTCCAACAAGACAACGACACAAAGCACACAGCCAAGAAAACCAAGGCCTGGTTCAAGAGGGAAAAAATCAAGGTGTTGCAGTGGCCTAGTCAGTCTCCTGACCTTAACCCAATTGAAAACTTGTGGAAGGAGCTCAAGATTAAAGTCCACATGAGACACCCAAAGAACCTAGATAACTTGGAGAAGATCTGCATGGAGGAATGGGCCTAGATAACTCCATAGACCTGTGCCGGCCTGATCAGGTCTTATAAAAGACGATTATTAGCTGGAATTGCAAACAAGGGTTATACCACAAAATATTAAACCTAGGGGTTGAATAATAATTGACCCACACTTTTATGTTTAAAATGTATTAAAATTTAACTAAGCAACATAACTTTTTGGTTTGTAAGATTTATGCATCTGTTAATAAATCCTGCTCTTGTTTCAAGTTTGAAGGCTCTAACTTATTTGCATCTTATCAAACCTGCTAAATCGGCAGGGGGTTGAATACTACTTGTAGGCACTGTATGTAGCAGTTATCAGACCATTTTTCTTCTCAACCTGGATCTCAAGGTCTGGGCAAAACTGTTAGCTCTCTGCCTTTAGGCTACTCCTACCCAGGCTAATAAACAAGGAACATGCTGATTTCATGAAGTCCAGAGAAGGGAAGCATAACGCCATCCAACATCTGCCTGTCATCCAATATGCTAAAACTACCAGGACTCCTATGGTCCTTCTCTTAGATACAGAGAAGGCCTTTGATAGAGTTAATTGGTCTTTTATATCTGCAACACTGCAGAGACCTGGATTTCCTTGACCCTCACATAATATGCCCACTTGAAAATAAATGGGATGCTAAGCCCTTTAACATTTCAAATTGTATTCAGCAAGGATGCCTCTTATCCCCTTCCCTTTTTTGTATCAACCTTGGAAACATTCCCTCAGGCTGTTATAGAATGCCCGGATAATTCTAGGCTCTTCTATCTACTCTTCTGCCTTCACTGACAATGTCCTTTTCCTAATCACCAACCCTGAGAAGCGCCTACCGAAGATTCTGGACATTATCACTGACTATAGCTTGTTTTCATATTATAAGGTGAACATCACTAATTCAGAGACTCTAATTGTGTCTATTCCACTTGTTAGAACTCCTAACCTATAACATTCCTTACCTTTCCCTTGGTCCTCATCACACATCAATTACCTCGGCATCAAACTCCCAAGCTCTTTAGAAGAAATTTAACTCAACTACTCCTCTTTGCTGTCTGACTTTAGGAATCCATTGCAAACCTATGATATACCCTTCATCTCCTGGTTCAAGAGAAAAAAATTACAAACTGATATGATACTTTACGTGTTACACATGTGCCCTATTCCCCTTCTGTTTTCTTTCTTCAAGGTTTTAAAAATTGTGCTCTCTCTCCAGACCTCACAGTTTCCTTCCACCCAATCGTAGCCCTAGATCTCCACTCACAAAAGCTGATTTTCCATTTCCTAGCAGCAACAAAAAGTCTAATCGTACTAGCTTAGCCCCAACAGACCCTCTCCCCCTCATCCCTTGACCAATGGATTGCAGCGTCTCATCAAATAGCAAGATTTGAAAAGCTGCTAAGTGGATCGAGAAAAACACACTCTGCTTACTTAAAAAAGGTTAGAAAATAGGTGAACCTAGATTGACACAACCTGTTATTTGGGTGACATTCACCCCCCCCCCCTTCCTTTTGGCTAAATGCGAGAGAGCCTAGACCTCATTTCCTTTTTTTTTTTTAATTTTTCTTCTCTATCCTCCTCTTCCACCTTCCTTCGTGTTTTTCCTATGCTAACAGCATCTCTTTTCTGCCTACTTGTCCTTATACATGCACTGTTTATTGACATTATGCATCTCTCCTTTTGGCACTAGTACCGTTTTTGTTTCCATTCATATTGCAATGTTATATGTTTCTTGCACATTATATTTTTGTCAATAAACTAAGAATTAAAAAAACAACTAAAATAATAATTCTTACCTTCTCCCCAACTGTATAGCCACTACAACTATATTGGCACAAATAGAATTTGAGCATGCTATGAAAGGGACTTCCCAAGGACAAATGGGACCCCTAAACCTAAATTCTAAGGGGCATTCTACTCTTTTATGGGTTAAGACATTACGTGACACTTTGCAAAAAAAAAGATTGGAGCCCAAGACCTCGTCACATAGACTGTTAGTTGGAATCTGCCAACAAATGTCTGATCTCTATGGCAAACTCTTAAATCTGTGCTTAAAAGATTTCAAAATCTACTCCCTTACTTCTGCCATCTAAAGTATAATAAATCCTGCAACCATAGTCCATGACATCTAAAATTTGGAGAACCGCAATCACATTATATAATTAAAAAATATATAGATAATTCAAGGTCTATAAAACATTATACAAAAGATATTGCCTGCCTCTAAATTACATACTCATTTCTATCCAATATTGCTATTAATGCTGAAATTTACTAGCCACTTTACTTAGTGGCAAGTTTTCTCCAAAACTGACAGCAGATCTTGTCTACTAAGCACTTTTGGTGCGGATGTATTAGTAGACATATTTTTCACTAACACTGACATATTTTCTATATCTAAAACATCATGATGCATAAATTAAAACGTCAGTCTAAAATGATATTTTTACTACTTCTGCCATCAGCGCAGCTTTAGCAAATCGCATGCAAAGCGTAGAGTAATATTTAACATATGCAATGATTTAGCATATGGAATACGTTAACTGGAAAATCACCAAAGGCCGGTCAATGTCTGAGAAGTGCTTCTAGTTAAACGAGGAATGATGTAGGAAATAAAATAAGGAAAAGAAGAGCCAATATATTCATATATTCTTGGCTAAGTTTCAGAACGGATAAAAATATGTCTCATATTTATGTATGTATGTATGAATATGTCACAGTGACATTAGACAGACCCAGGAAATCATGCAATGTAGGTGCATTTGAGGGGTATTTGCCTCCCAGATGACTTTTTACAAGGACAGTCTTTTGAACTTTTAGGATATATCTGGGATATCTCCATTGTACAATGACCTCCATGAACCCCCAAACCTGTTTCAGATCTGTATGAAATACCTCTGTATCTTAGAATTTGGGTTTGTGTTAAAACTGTACTTATGTCCACATTAATACTGACAAAAAGACAATATGTCTAATGTACCCACATTATGTTATGTCTCTACACAGTACGTTATAGTTCATGTCTATCACTTCTCCAAATAGTATCCATTGTCATAAAGTACACAGTCTATCTCAATGTCTATCTCCTAATGGTGGCCATTCATATTAAGGCAGAAATAAGTTGATGGTTGAAGAACAATCATTGTGTACAGTATTGTCCATATTGGCACACAGTTGCTTAAACCAGCCATATTGTACATAGATGGACCACACACCAAAGATGAACCATCTCTAGGCCAGACAATTCCCCCTAGTCTTCTTGTGGCTGCTTTTGGTATAGCTCTTTGACGCGAAGCCAGAAGTTGGAATTCGGTAGGAAGAAGTATGGGTCTATCCTTTATATTTCCCATTCCTTTTAAATCCACGCTTGGCTTTACCTCAAAAATTGCAGCAAAAGCTGTCACAAAAAATGATTGTGACACCAGCATAAGGTAAACCAACCAAGAAATGGTATAAAAAGTGTCTAAAGGTGCACCAGATTTATCTGCTAGTGCGAAGATCACTCCGCACAGAGAACTAAATGATTCTGAAGTCTTCTTTCTTTTTAGTTGCTATGATTCCTAGTATCCCTTTCTATCTGCTATGAGCTTGTATGTGTTCTTTCTTGAATATATTACTGTATTATCTATGCTGCTGTAACACTCTGAATTTCCCCATGGTGATACTATTAAAGGATTATCTTATCTTATCTTAAATTTGACTCAATGTTCTCTATAATAATACAGGTTGATAAAAGCATAGTTCCATAAGAGAAGATCCGCTTACACATTAGCCCAAAGTTCATCAGCCATCAACATACTGTAGATAATTCTATCTAATATGTACGGCCACCATAACATTATTTGACTCAATAGAAGAGACCTAAAAAGCATAACGTGCCCAAGTCTTCTAAGATGGTTTCTTAAGACCCAGTAAGCACTTCCATTTCTTTTTTACAGTTGGAGAGCATATTAATAAGCTTTTATATGGGCCTTTTGGAATTCCTCCCTGAAAAATTCAATGCTACACATACATAACAACTCCACCAGCTCGCATTACAAGTATAATAATCCAGTCCAGAATGCAATTACACGTATGTGTATATTGTGAAAGGGATATTGTAAGGCCATATCTTTCCTCTCTTATGCTTGGCTACTAAGTTCATTTTTTCATTTCCCCTTGTTAAAACTGGCTCTTATGTAGAGCCAGTTATTGGTAAGTGGCTCTACATAAGATGTCAAGAGTCTGAGTCCTTAATGAGGATTAGAGTTAGATAAAGCCATTATAAGATCAAGTCAAACGTCATATATTATCTCCTAAATTAAAAAAAACAAATGGGTTAACCGTGAAAAAATGTCTTGGATTTTGAAAATCATTGTCTAAGAGGTGGAGTGTCTTCAGAAATTGTTGTTAAACTTAAGTCTTCAATGTTCCAGCTGGTCAAGTTTCAAAACCATTTAAGAACTGGCATGAGATCAGGAAGCGGAATAACGAGAGGAAGAGGGATTGGAGCGTTTCACATAGGATGTATGAAAAATTAAGTGTCAAATAATGCACTTGGAGACTATTAAGAAGCCCAACATCTGGAGCAGTTGATGGATAAATTGGACCAGGCAGAGGATTTGAAAAGAAGCCTAGTCAAGTCAAATGATAAGGTCTACATAAAGCCTTTGTATGTCTTACATAACAGCATGGATTAAGACATGAAAAACTTAAATTTTGTTTCTCATTTCTATTGAACAGTAAAAGTAATGGTCCAAAATGGACTGCAGGGAAAAGACTTCCTGCAGGGAACCAAGAACAGGGAATTACATATATGTGCCTAGTAATGTTAAGCTTGGAACATTAAATGGGTTTCCCAAGATCATAACCATATTTAAATTTGTAGACAATTAAAAATTAATAATTTCTACACATAGAAATAATGAAACATTTTGCAGAATTTTAAAGGTTGTCTCTATTCATTATAGTGGTAACAGTCTATTGTCTTCATAGGTGGTCAATGGATACGACCATGAATGCAATAACGTTCTATAGTCCAGCACTTGTCAGAAAACCAGTCATGAATGCTTTACGTTCTTGTATTTATAGTTGTATTCACTGGCTATATATATATATCTCCCTATATTATAAAAATGAATTTCTGTCTGTCTGTCTGTCTGTGCTCTAATGCGAACCAAACGACTGGCCCGATCTTCACCAAATTTGGTACAGAGATACTTCAGGTATCCGGGAAGGTTTAAGACGAGACTCCAACTCGCTCGGACGTACCGTTGCTGAGATACAGTATTCCAAACACAGTGCCCCCCCCCCCTTAGCCAATACAAACCTGCAAGACTTTTACTCATATTCCAACTGCAATACACACGGTCACTCCACATGCACAATACAACACTGATATCCAAACTGAGATACACGCATCAGAGGATTAGATACACAGATCAGCACACAGTATCAAACACCAGAGGATTAGATACACGGGTCTGCACACAGTCCCACAAACCAGAGAATTAAATACACACTTCTGCACACAGTTCCACACACTGAAGGATTTGATACAGGCGTCTACACACAGTTCCACACTCCAGAGGATTAGATACGCGCGTCTGCACACATTTGTACACGTCATAGGATTAGATACACGCGTCTTCACACAGTACCACATGCAGTAGGATTAGATACGTGCGTCTACACACAGTTCCACACGCCGAAGGATTAGATACGCGCCTCTTCACACAATACCACACAGGGGAAGATTAGATACGTGTGTGTGCACACAGTACCACACTTTGGAGGATTAGATACATGCCTCTGCACACAGTATCACAAGCCAGAGAATTAGATATGCGTCTCAGCACACAGTACCACATGGGGGAGGATTAGATACGCGCGTCTACACACAGTACCACATGCGATAGGATTATATATGCGCATCTGCACACAGTACCACATGCTGGGGGATTGGATACATGCGTCTACACACAGTTCCACACACTGTAGGATTAGATACGCACCTCTTCACACAATACCACACAGGGGAGGATTAGATACATGTGTCTTCACACAGTTGTAAACGCCATAGGATTAGATACACGCGTCTTCACACAGCACCACATGCAGTAGGATTAGATACGCGCGTCTACACACAGTTCCACATGCCGAAGGATTAGATACGCGCCTCTTCACACAATACCACACAGGGGAGGATTAGATATGCGCATCTGCACACAGTACCACATGCAGTAGGATTAGATATGTGTGTGTGCACACAGTTGTACACGCCATAGAATTAGATACGCGCGTCTACACACAGTACCACATGGGGGAGGATTAGATACGCGCGTCTGCACACAGTTGTACACGCCATAGAATTAGATACACGCGTCTGCACACAGTACCACATGCAGTAGGATTAGATACGCGCCTCTTCACACAGTACCACACGGGGGAGGATTAGATATGTGTGTGCACACAGTATCACACTTTGGAGGATTAGATACATGCCTCTGCACACAGTACCACAAGCCAGAGAATTAGATACGCGTCTCAGCACACAGTATCACACGGGGGAGGATTAGATACGCGCGTCTGCACACAGTACCACATGGGGGAGGATTAGATACGTGCGTCTGCACACAGTACCACACGGGGGAGGATTAGATACGCGCATCTACACACAGTACCACATGCCGGGGAATTGGACACGCGCGTCTACACACAGTTCCACACGCTGTAGGATTAGATACGCGCCTCTTCACACAATACCACACAGGGGAGGATTAGATTCGTGCATCTGAACACAGTACCACACAGGGGAGGATTAGATACAGGCCTCTGCATACAGTACCACATGCCAGAGAATTAGATACGCGTCTCAGCACACAGTTCCACATGGGGGAGGATTAGATATGCACATCTGCACACAGTACCACACGCCAGAGTCATTAGATACGCGCGTCTGCACACAGTTTCACTTACTGGAGGATTAGATACGCGCCTCTTCACACAATATTACATGGGGAGGATTAGATATGTGCATCTGCACAAAGTACCACACCAACAAGGATTAGACACGTGCATCTAAACACAGTACTACACGGGGAAGGATTAGATACAGCTTTACTCCAGGTATCCATAACAACTGATCACAGGTTTTTCACTGACATCCAAAATGAGATACACATAATCACATTACGCTTATGGACATACACAGAAACAACACACAAAATACATCAGTGCAAAATTGGACAATTCTTATGGGGCCACTACACAAACATAAATTGTAATATACCCGTGCGAAGCCGGGTCCTCCCTCTAGTATATATATATATATATATATATATATACACATTGTGTCATATAGGGCTCGCAGTGTACTTTTTTTTTCCCTATCAGTATATCTTTATAGAATGGGAGGAAATCCACGCAAAGACGGGGAGAACCTACAAACCCCTTGCAGATGATGTTCCTGGCGGGATTTGAACCCAGGACTCCAGTGCTGCAAGGCTACAGTGCTAACCACTGAGCCACCATGTTGCCCCAATATATTAAGACAAAAGACTCACCACTAAAATGGTTAGAGAAAATTTTAAAAAATTGGATTTATTTATATTATTTGAATTATTTATATT
The DNA here is from genome assembly GCF_031893055.1 of Leptodactylus fuscus. Taxonomy (NCBI): domain Eukaryota; kingdom Metazoa; phylum Chordata; class Amphibia; order Anura; family Leptodactylidae; genus Leptodactylus; species Leptodactylus fuscus. The sequence goes on from NC_134269.1 coordinate 62,066,044, forward strand.
AAAAAATATATATTTTTTTTTAATTGGCTACACATTTAAATAATGTTCATGGAAAGACCCCTTTAAAATTTAGTACACAAAAATGTATTTTTATTATATTTACTGTATATCCAGATGTGTCTTTACCTCTGGCTCGAGAAAAGTGGTTTGGAAAAAAAAAAAAAAGATTTTGTGATATTTTGTCAGCAGTTGTTTATGCTGTATGTCAGGAATTTATCATGGCCTATATCTCACAACTGGCAGTATATTTTCAAAAAAAGTTTGATTTTTTTTTTTTTTTGCTGCGTAACATGGGACAGGGGGAAAGGCCTCCAGCAATCTACCAAATTTACTGTAATTTCTGCCAGAAACTAGTGTAAATTAAATGTACAGTAGCTCACATGGAGGGCCAGAGATGCACCTACGTTCTTAAAGTCAAGTTTTTCTTAATAAATAAGATTTTATGCTAGAACGGTTCAGATCATATCTGGCATATAAAATGTCCCCCAGTGTGTTGTGAATGTGATGTGAATTGCCACTGGTCAAGGGTTGGGTGCGGTAGTAACATATTAAGTTTGCATTGTAAGAAACTTGTTGAATGGTTACGGTGACCGTGTCTATAAACATAATGTCAGTGCAAAAGATACATATTTTACTCTATTGTTATAAACTGTATTCCTCAGAAGTCTTCAACAGCTGAAATAATAATTGCTATGGTTTATTTTTTGCCTTTTCCAAGTTACATTATTAGCACATCTAGTCATACATGCACAGCATAGCTCTGTTTCTACAGTGAGATCAACAAGACCCAGGTGGCTGGAACATACGTGTTTCCATCAGATGTCTGGCAGCTCCATGAAAGGGCCATTCCACCTCATACTGTTAGAAGACTCTTCATGAAGGGAGAGAAAAGTCTAGCAAAACCGCCAGAACTATATACCTCCCAAGCTGTTTATTTTACTGGATTCTCAGCTTGTATTGCATTAGTCTGTCTGCTGTACATTTTTTCTATTCCCACTTTGTATGCAGCGCAGGTCTGATGAATCACAAGGCTACAGATGAGTGTGATCCTGTGGAGCAGAATTATTTTTATCGGAGATGTTGATCAGCAAATCTTAAGGAAATGAAATGCGAGGACACATGTGGTCATGTCAAGGATACCTGACCACTTGCAAATGACACTTTCTTTGTCATTCATAGTATTTTACTGTAGAAAGTTTATAAATCTCAATTCACAGTTACTTTCTATGTACTGCACAAACTATGGAGAGTTATATTCCCAATTACCAGAGGAACCTTTGCAACCTCTGATTATCCTATAGTGTATACAGCACACATATACATTGTTACAAATGATACACTAGGTTCTATTACTATGCTGTTGCCAATGTGAATTATGTATGCACTTTAAAATAAGTCAGTGGGTGCTGTTTTTTTTTTCTCTTATGATATATATTTTTCTTAATGATATACAATAATACATTGTGCTTTAGCAAAGATTCTTAAGAAGCTGCAAGGCAAATGTACAATAGAGATAGGCTACCCTCTATGTTGCTATGGGAAGAGGAGAGATAATAATACCATATTTGTGTTATCCCTTAAAAAGAGTCTCACAGTGTCATGTAGGAGACTTTCATAGCAACAGGAACATATATCTGCGGTCAGAAACACATATATATATATATATATATATATATATATATATATATATATATATATATATATATATATGCAACACGGTGGCTCAGTGGTTAGCCTTGTAGCCTTGCAGTGCTGGAGTCCTGGGTTCAAATCCCACCAGGAACAACATCTGCAAGGAGTTTGTATGTTCTCCCCGTGTTTGCGTGGATTTCCTCCCATTCTACAGACATACTGATAGGAAAAAAAAATGTACATTGTGATCCCTATATGGGGCTTACAATCTACATTTAGAAAAAAAAAAAAAAAAAAAAAAAAATAATAATATATATATATATATATATATATATATATATATATATATATACTGCATTGACTACATGTAACTGTAATTACTCTGGGATTCCTCTGGAATCATTGCCCAATGTCTCCTATTTAGCTGTGGTTCACATTTTTAGCCTTTGTCTACATCCCAGTTGTCTATAGGCAAATCTCATAGATCAGACCCCACCCACTTAAAGGTTGATTTGGATATCCATGAAAACATGATTATTTCTGGATGGCTGGCTTCATCTGTTTCTGGCCACAAATACATAGTTCTGCTCCTATTAAAAGCCGCTACACAACAGTACTATTGGTTTTGGAGCTATTTTGGATCTGACAGATACCCTTTAATTTAATAGGTGGTGAGAAGCTGTGTAGTGATCCTTTCTTCTTAAACCTTCAATGTTAGCAAAGAAGGGTGTAGATAATCAAGACAAATGGTCATGAAGTCTTCGTCCCCTGCTGGTCAAAGGTATGGTAATATCCTGCCTAAAAGCTCGCAATAGGGCTTCTTTCCATCCATATACATGTAGATGATGTTCACAAGTGTTGACTTTGCCATAATTTTTGGACATTTTTTACATGACAAACATTTACTTTATAATATTTGTCATATCTAAACCTGATCAAATGAATGGGTTAGTTTTTATCTATGCATACTGTTCCTTACTTCTTACATCATAAAAAAAAGCTCACTTAGTAGTAGTAACAGTGGCATCGATTCACCATACTATACCATTCACAGCTACTATATGCCCTATAAGGGTATAGGGAGAGACCTGCCAATCAAGTCAAGCATGGGGAAGAAGGCGAGTCGCTGCCCAGTGGACACTTCTCTTCTTCCTTAGCTCATTTTAAAACAATATTTTCTTCGAAATGTAGCAGCGTTTCAGAGTAAAGTAGCAGTTCGTAACAAGGGAGCTTATTAGTATATCATGTTGCCCACGGTTTGGGTAACTTGAATCTCCGAAGCTCCCCTTAATTGCCATTACTATAGAACATTGAAACTCACAATATTATAAGCAGCAGTGGTAATACCAGAATCATCTATCTATCTATCTATCTATCTATCTATCTATCTATCTATCTATCTATATTTTGGTGTATACAAGTTTAACATGACTTTTAATGTGTTTAAGATGAATCCATCTTCTATCTATCTATCTATCTATCTATCTATCTATCTATCTATCTATCTATCTATCTATCTATCTATCCATCCATCCATCCATCTATCTATCCTTATTAACTTCCCAATTCTTGATAAAAAAAAAAATGTTACAGTGTAAAATATAACAAAAGTTTTTCTTACTTTTGCACCAGAATTACCTGCTCTGGCATATCTATAAATGAAGAGACAGACCCCTGGAGTATTATGAAAGGAACTCAAGAGCCTGATAATAGCATCCAGCAGATAAAATCCATTTAGAAGAGGAAGTTTAGGACAGGAGATTTCTATACAGACGAGATCTAGAGCATATAAGCCTACAGATAGCGGTTATATTAAATAAATCAGAACTGAAGAGGATAGGAACGAGAGCATTACATTACAAGAGTGCAAGATTTATAGAATAATACTGAATAATAGGGTCAAATCAGCACTATAGTACTGAAATAACTGCAGGCAAAAGGGACAACTCTATTAATATGTACTAACTTCCTATAACTTGAAATGTACTATAGAAAATGCAATGTATATGAATTCTCTACATCTGTGTTTCTGTTAAAATGTGCTGACTTGCTATCTACATTAAAGCTCATTTTATATGAAGATAAATCCGTGGCGCTATCTCTAGTACAAGCCTCTTCTAATTAATCCTTCCAGCTGCTTTACATTTACAGCGACAACAACACAATCTACTAGATTTATCCACTGGCTCTACCAAGAAGAACTAAGCATTCACCTACCAGCAAGAAAAGTAGCGCACACATATGGAGGCGGATATTGCACAAGCACCAATATTATCCCCTAGCTTCTTGAACATGTAGTTTTATAAATCTTTTATTATAATATCTACAAATAAATGGGCAGTTGTACATTGTATAATAACATTCTGTTTAACTCAACAAAAGTATTTATTGATCCAATTAAAACAATAGCTCACGAGCCCCGTGTCCCACTCTCCCATAATCTGAATTTATTATCCTGGCTCCTCTCCTTAATTTCTAGCACTCAATCCCCAAGAAGCTCCTTACTACTTTTTCCAAGTGCTATCCCAAGGCAAACTACAGACACAAGGAGCTCATCCAGGCTTCCGCTAGTACAACCAAATATAGATGGGACTATGTCCACCTTAAACATTTTTACTCCGCCATAAAGAAGAGATTAAATTTGCACCATTCTCTGTCCTTGTTTGCACACCCTCTGCGCTACCTTGACATTACATCTCTACTCTCCACTACCTAATGGCAAAACCTTCCCAGGGTTCTCTTCCAGTCTTCAGTTCGAGGTGGGAGAGGGAGATAGGGACCTCATTTGCTCCCAATAGTTGGAAGATGGCCTTCCAGTTTTGTCATCAATTTTACATATATTTTATATATCCAGCAAAGTGCAGAAAACCAAATATAAAATCCTGTCATGGTGATACAGGGTCCCTGTCATCCTCCACTCATTTTTCTCCACTTGTTCAGACAGATTTTGGCACTGTTTCCAGGCAAAAGGCACAAAATAACACATCTGGTGGCAGTGCCCTCCTCTGAAACAATTTTGGAGCTATGGGATTTACCATTGATAATAATCCTGCTCCCCTATTCCTATCATCCTATACCACTGACTTTGGGAACACATTCCAATTTCTTCATACTTTCATGCTGATCACTTCCCACACCATAATTTCTCAATCCACACAATTCTCCTAAACCTCCAACTGGTTCCAGAAGATCTTACAACTCTCCTGGGAGTTAAACCCATTGACTGATGACAACCATCAACTTTGGGTGCAATTCCAGCATCCCCTTGATTATCAATCCTCTCTCTGAACATCTCCTCCACTCTCCACCAGATTTATTTCAGAACTCACAGATTGATTATTTGACTTGCTCTTTAGTTCCATTGTTAGGAAGATCTGCTGCAGATTTCTTGCTTCTTCTCACTTCACCTGAAAAGCAGTTGAATATGTGTGAATGGGATTGTTTTCTTGGCAAACTCATGGATTTCTGTAAACCTCTTTCACGTGAATGTGACAGTCGCAGAAATTTCTGCAAAAAATCTGCAGCAAATTGCCAAGGCTAAAGAGGTTGTCCAGCTCATTTTTATTGATGAATAACCAGGATAGGTCATTTATAAAACATCATTGGAGGTCTGACTCTGAGTATCACCACTGATTAGCTGTTTGAAGGGTCTGTGGCACTTGTGTATGTGCCGTGACCCCTTTTCTGTTTACATCACATGCTGCTTGCACTTTTAATGCAAAGGTCTATTTGCAGGCAGGTTATACTTGATCATTGATTGTCTGGAAAAGTATATATCAATTTCCTCAGCTGTGCCTGCTCTATAACATGCTGCCTGCAGATTGAGCTGCAACTTCAATGTGACAGGTCCCCTTTAAATATAATCAACTATTATTATTATTATTGTTTATTTATATAGCACCATTAATTCCATGGTGCTTTACATTTGGGGGTTACATACAATACACAGAATATACAGGTAGATATAATACTAACAGTGATCAACTGGCACAGTGAGGTAGAGGACCCTGCCCGCGAGGGCTTACTCTTAAAGGTACAGAATGGGGATGGGGATTTAACCAGTAAACCAGTCTTAATCAGGTTTCTTGCTGGTACAAGATGTGCTTGAATTGCTAAGAGGCTCCCAAGTCAGAATCAAAATATTCAGGTCATAGATAAATGAATGGGGGTTTAGCTGCAATACCAAGCACAGCCACTATACAAGGTACAGCATTGTGCTAGATAAGTAGTAAAGAGGCCACAGCAATCAATATCACAGTCTTGGACAACCCCTTTAAAATTCCATCAGAACCCTTGAGTATTACTTAGAGAATTCTATTGAGAAAAACTTCATACAAAACATTCACTTTATTGGGGGGGGGGGTTTAAACCTCGGTTGGTTGAGGGCTTTGTTAGCACATCGCCTATTGAATTTAATTGGTATCATGAGAAATTAGAGTTCTTAATTACATTTGTGTATATTGCGGGTGGGCAGATCTGTATATTGTGACACATGTTAAGCTCCAGAGGGCAATCTTAATAACTGCTGTGGATGACAAGGCACAAGCACAGGGTAAGGTCATTACTTGGATATTTGTTCCCTAAGAAAAAAAAATTACATAGAATTTTTTTTAAAAAAATGCTTCATTTTGTGCAGCATATCTTCAATATACTACTAATGAATATCCACTGTAACCAACCTGGAATATTACCATAGAACATAAAATGTAAGACAATCCTAGCAGCAAATAATGTTATTTAGAGATCCTAGCTTATAGAAGAAGGCATGTAGTACTCCGTACCATTTCTATTACTGCAGCATATAGTGAGCCTCAGGCAATGTGGGACAGTCTTGTGATATATTGGTGAAAACAGTTCACAAGCCGTGAATTAAAATTACCAATCATTGTACAAATTGCCCGCAACCAAAGCATCATAGAAGTTTTGTACAATGTTTTATTAAGATTGACTAAAACTCAGGAATTGCGCAGCTTTTATAAATCTCTGTCCCCCTAATAATAGCTTGAAGCTGGAGAGAAAAAAAAAGCACATTAACTTCACTGAATAAGTTAATGGGCCGTGGCAAATCCATTTCAGAGTCACTGTAGGCTATCTTCCTTAGGTAGCTGGAGTCTGAATAAGCATAAGGAAGGGAAAAACGGAACCACACAAGTGCAATGGCGGTAAATATCCTCTAGCTGGATAAAGATAATGTTTAACTTAGAAAGATACCGTATGCAAATAAGACACATTATCCTTCATTCTGAAATTACCCAATTTTTCTTCAGAATTCAAAATCCAAACGTTTATTTTTTTCCTCGAAAAGTAAATGCATTACATTCTCTATGCACTGGTCCATTATTAACCTTATGGACCTGGTAGTTTCGATGGCTGGTCCTCTTAATTCTGGATCATGCCATAATGTTGTCACATATTTTGGTAAATAAAAACTGAATTATGATAACCAGCTATACATATATATTGGGAGAGAATTATTATTGAGGTTACAACTTAACCCTTGTTTAAACTGTACCAAAATGTGGCCCATTTCGACACACTTGGTTTAGGATCAAATTTTTCATATTCAATCTACAAGAGCGTATTGCCTTGTAGGAAAGGTGGGAAATGGATGTGGCTTAAATGCAACAAAATATGCCAAATTGTGGTTTATAATTCTAGCCCCAAGTAACCCAACTAATAGGTAGTCAATTCAGACTACACAATTCAGCATAAGTCACTGTGATAAAACTGGTGCCTTTTCAGACTCACTCAGGCCCGGTTCATATCTGCGTTTGGGTCAAGCAGCATTTTTCTCTCCGCATGTTTCATGCGGAAACCACATGAACCCCATTATAATCTATAGGGTCCATGGGTTTCCTTAGGTAACCACTTTTTTATGTAGATAGGCTTCTGTTTGGGTTGCCTCCTAACAGAAACCCGAACGCAGATGTGAACCAGGACTAAATTTGCACTATTATTAAATTGGGACTACTATATTGTCTTTTGCACCATAAAAATATTTTATCTAGTCAATTATTAAAACCTTGTGTGATTTCTATATTGTGCATTATGATATGTAGACAAAACATAAAAACAGGTTTCTTCAAGCTTGTGTTGTCAGTTCAATGCATGGCGCTGTGCTTGGCAAGTAGTCAAGAGGTCACAGCAGTCAATGTCATAGTCATGGAAATCCCTATCACTATGCTAATACAATAATAATAATCATGTCAGTAACATAAGGAAGACAGTTTATCACTCTATAGTAAGGCTCCATGCACACAAGCCAGGTGTCCAGTACAGAAGTGCTTTATATGGAGTCCCTAAAACTCTATAATATGTACAGTAGTTTAGGACCTCCGAGTGCTACCATATTGTACCATCATATAGCACTGTGTTACAGAGATGTATTTCATAGAGAATCTCCCTCATATGTCACTATATAAAAGAAAAGCATATGCAGGTCCAACAGGACTCCATAGACTTCTCAGAGAACATACAACTGTGTAATAGGGTCAAGAGGATGAGATCTTATGTAGAGATTAATAACATGCACCATATTCTGTGAGTAGAAGAACTGTGAATAGAGATGAGCGAACACTAAAATGTTCGGGGTTCAAAATCTGATTCGAACAGCCGCACACTGTTCGACTGTTCGAACGGGTTTCGAACCCCATTATAGTCTATGGGGGGAAATGCTCGTTTCAGGGGTAGGCAACATTCGATCAAATTCTACTTACCAAGTCCATGAGTGAGGGTCGGGCTGGATTCTTCTCCCTGCGCAGCATCCCCGCGTCCTCTTCCGGCCTTGAATTCACTCTGCTAGGCATCAGGCCTGGGCAGAGCCGACTGCGCATGCCCGCACTACAAGCGGACATGCGCAGTCGGCTATGCCCAGGCCCGATGCCTGGCAGAGTGAATTCCAGCCGGAAGACGCCGCGGGGACGCTGCGCAGGGAGAAGACTTCTAAAGGTAAGAGAAGAATAGCATTCTGCCAATCAACGCTGGTTCTGCATCAAATCTTAACTTCGAACAGCTAGTAGTACTCGATCGAGTACGAGTATTTCGAATACCGTAGTATTCGATCGAATACCTACTCGATCGAGTACTACTCGCTCATCTCTAACTGTGAACATTACAAATGCATGTGGACAACAAAAGCGACAACCTTTCATGGATTTGGGCTCAGGCGGTGTTATATACTGCTGGAAAGCCGACAGTGTGCTGAATTCAGTGCACTGTCGGCTTTCCCGATCTGTGCTCCGGGTGAAGCGCTAGCGGTGCCGGTACCGTGGCTCTTCACAGTTAGAAGGGTGTTTCTAACACTCTATCAGGACCATCCTTCTGTACAAGCAGCACCAATAGCGCTGTGCTCTGAGACCGGGACGTTCCTCCCCGTTCTCACAGTACAGTGCTATAGGCGCTGCTGGGAAGAAGGGCGTTCCTGACAGACTGTCAGGAATGCCCTTCTGACTGTAAAGATCTACGGTACCGGGACCCGATAGCTCTTTACCCAGGGCACAGATCGGGAAAGCCAACAGTGCACTGAATTCAGCGCACTGTCGGCTTTCCAACAGTATATAACACCGCCTGTGCCCAAATCCATGAAAGGTCCTCTTTAAGACAATCTAATGCAATGGTGTCATTGTATGGTGAACACAGGTACAATTATCTACGGTACTTAAAGCGTAAGTAAAGTTTTATTTTTTTTCCATAAATCACTAATGCAAACTTTGCAATATACTCCAATAAAGAAAGGTACCTGTGTCTTTAACTGTCACTCCTTTTGTCTTCTCATTCGTGTGATTTTGATCTGCACCCTGTGCATAAGCAGTGTCAGTTCACAATGAAGTCTATAGAAGGGGGAGCAAGCATGTTCAGATAGCTCCCTGCTTCGAAGAACTCTCCTCTCCATAGACTTCTATTGTACAGATTGAATTAGTGGCAGAAGGAAGCAAATAAGTGAAGAAATGGGCACTTTCTTAAATAAAATATATTACAAAGTTGGTTATCTTTAACTCTGCTATGTATGTATGGAAAAAAAAAAGGAGGCTGACACCGCCTCTCTAACTTCTACAACAAAGCTTTTAACACTATTGATAAACACCCCTTTCTACAAGATATATCCATTTGCTTTAGTATAACATGAATACAATATTTACTGTGAAACGATTGCCAAGAATTTTCCAAGATAATGAGCGTGTAATTAGAATTTACCTTTTGTTTATATTACAATATGTTGTTTGTAAACAAGTAAACACATATTTAGGAAATAAAACCACATTACATTACTGCTACAATAAAACTAAAATTTAAAATTATTTGAAATAATTTTTTTAAAAAATAGTTTTAGTTGTTTTACTATAGAAGTAATGTAATGTGGTTTTCTTTAAAAAGAACATTGAAATCCAATTATTACAGAGTTCCACTACTCGAGAACACAAATACCGCCACTTACTAAAGGGACATTAATGTTCTAATTTCCCCCCATTTCTCAAGGACTGAAACTCTTTGATTGTAATGAACATTTTGTCCATGACAGAATTAGAAACCAATTATCTCTGTGCTGGCTGTGTACCGCTCTATCAGCTTGCTTCATGTTCCAACCTTCTGCCCAGTCAATATCTTTTGACATCAATGTTCAGCACAACATGTTTGCAAGACAGAAAGATGCACAATAAATTGTCAGTTAAAACGACCTATGTTGTGTACCAGAGTACCACCGCTGTAGTCAGTGCTGGCAGGGGAAACATTTAATCTATAAATTTCTTACTATACATTTACAAGTACAGTATATGTATCATAGGGATGTGACTATTTACATCAATTTTCTAAATATTTAAAATAAATAGAACTTTAAGTTATCATTGCTACTCTACCGCCACTTTTACAGTACCTTAAAGGGTTTCAGCCAGCCTTTCCTGTATTTCGTTCCCTCCTGCTGAATGGGACACAGAACACTTCTGTAGGTCAGATAATCTGCAGATTCTTATATAGAATGGATTTCTGTTATCTGTGTGTTTACATAGAGAGATAACAGGCTTTATCAGCAATCTGCAATTATCTGAACAGATTGTCCTGCAGGCACTGAGTAAGTGACGTCACTTGTCCTATCTCCCAAGTCTGTGATTATAGGAAGGCAGTGCAAACAATGGAAGGAATAAGGTCACATAGCAGGCAAACAAGGCAGAATTTTTAAAGCAATATATTTAGAAAAAGTCTTCAATTTACATAAGATAGCAGTATAGATAGGATCCTTGAGATGGGACAATCCTTTAACCCAATAGGAAAAGGATACAAGAGGTAAACCCCCTGCAAAACTGACGATGTAATATAGAATCTCCTTTTAGAATGACAGACACAGCGCAAAAAAACACTTACCCTAAACTGCAACTACAACCTTTAAAAATAGTCCAAATCGTACAGTGCTGCGGAATATGTTGGCGATATACAAATAAAATGTATTATTATAACTATTATATATTCAGTATCTGAAACCTCAATCAACTGATATTGCAGGGCAAATTCAGTTACAAATTCAGCAAGGGAATTGTATATCTTTTTAAAGGGTGGCCATGTAATAACTTTTTTTAGATGTTCTATACTTGAGTTCATAAAGGATCTCATGCAGGTGGCTTCCTTCTATGATAATGCATATCCTAATGGGCATATGGACAGGGGTTGTCTCTGGTGCTGGACTGTTGAGAGAAGTCAGTAAAATAGTTTGCTTGTCATATAAAGCTGACTGCTACTTCTGAATCATAAATTAAGTGCTCTGGAAAGAAAGAGGAGAAGAAGAAGCAAGGGAAGAAGGATGGAAGAAAAAATGAAAGGAAGAAAAGAAGCATGAGGGGAGGAAGAAAATGAAGGAAGACGGAAAAAAAGAAGATAAAGAAAAAGCAAAGGAAAAAGGGAAAGAAGGGAAAGAAAGGAAAGGAAGAAGGAAAGGAGAATAGGGAAGGGACAGGGCAGGGGCAGGACAGGGACAGGGACAGGACAGGACACTAAGAAGAGGGAAGAAAGGAACTTTTATATACATCTAACTTTTGCTTTACATTTCATCATTTTCTGCTGTTCTTTTTTCTTTGCCAAGTATTCTTAAAAAATAAATAAACAAAATAAAATTCTCTGCAGTATTTGCATCCGGGAGCACGATGCATTGATCAAGGAGGAGGAAAGACTGGTAACAGCAGCTCATCATGTGCAGATATTACAGACAGGTATTCCCGCTCACCCATTTCTCTCTATATAGAGCTTGGTTAAGTCAGTTCAGAAGTTTTTTATGTTGAAAATGAGAGGCCGGCACTTCTTAAACTGAACACTCAGCTCTTGACTAATCCATACTCATTTTGGATTACAGTCCCTAATCTTGTATTATATTTTTATTAATACTAATTATGAAGCACAAATAATGGAATACTAATCAAATTATTAGAAAACAGCAGGGACTCTCAATTCTAATGCACAAGCAAGTAAAATAATGAGCACAGGGCAGAAATGGTCAAAAATGATGTAAAGGATGAATAACAATAAACGTCTGGAACAGATGAGGACAGAAAACGACGTATTACTGTTTCCACTGTTATAAGAAGCTCACAAAGTAAGCTGGGTAATATATCAGTAGAAAAATAGAATACCTATTATACAGATAGATGTGTCAAAGCATTATTGCCACTTTATTTATCAGGTTATATGGATGTCATAGGGGGTGCCCTGCTTAGGATACCCCTAAAATAAGGATGTACATACTACAAAAATTGTATTAACGCCGGGGCCCTATGGGTTGGAAACGCCGCGATTTGCCTGCGACTGAAAAACCACGGGACAGATTGTGGCATTTTACATTAATTGCAAAGTGGATGGGATTCATAAGAATCCCATGCCCACTCTGAAGTAAAAACCGCATCGCAGACGCGCTGTGATTTCCAAAACTGGTGCGGTTTTGGAAATTTCAGCACGTCAATTATATCTACAGAAACGCCAGCGGCTTCCCTATAGATATAATGGTAACAGTCCGCGGAGGTAAACTCTGTGAACTTTCTGTTCAAAGTGCTGTGGGAAGAACCGCAATGTGTTGCCGCCGCAGTTTTTCCCGCAGCACTTTAGCGCTGCGTATCGTCTTGTGGGGCCTTAGCCTAATAGTTAATATAAAACATATTAAACAAGAAATGAAATAAACATATTTACTCTAACAGTATAAGACTTTGTCCACATCTTGTTTTAAGCCCAGGTTGGAGGTATATGTCAGTGGGATTTACAAATATATGATGTGATGTAACTCACTGTTTAGCCCTACGATGGGATGTCATACATTGCAGTACGCAGTATATGCTCTTTTATTACATACCTTTGCATAGTATTAATAGTAGTCTATGTTTGCTTCCCTATACAGTAAATAAGGATTGCCCATGCCTAACAGCACAGTGTGTCCTAATAGGCCACTCTTTTCCCATAAGCCACATACATAACGTGCTATGGACATAAACGGAGGTATAAGCCACAATACTCTTGGCTTATACATCTGCCAGGTATAAATACAAGATGTGAACTGAAAAAAGGCTCATGTAGAAACAGCCTGTGTTTTCAAAGTATTTCACACTTTCATGGAAAATATTACATTCTGCATTAAGACATTATACATTGTAATGTATAATAACATAATGTATTGTCAATGGTTGATGTGTTACATATGGCAGTATTGATGTAACATACCTCTGATAGACAAGCTATAGGAAATATTTTAAAGGAAAAAAAAACTTCCATTCTGTATATAATTCAATGTTTTCATTCATTTACTAAATTACACATGTTATGTCACCTCCAGCCGACACCCTGGTTACGAATCACATAATGTATGGTTATACAATGCATAGCATATAGGAAGGCGGCGTAAAGGGATAAAAGGGCAAAGGGCGTTGTACATATAGAAAGGTAATATCATGTAATCTGAAGGGTTTTTTTTCTCTATATCACCTTTAGTTTTCATATCACATAACAATGGCTACATCTAATTTGAAACCTGGGGATCCTAATGGAAAATCTGTATCAGAGTTTGAACATGTGAGGCTGCCTTCTTATGCGAGGCCTGTGTGACATTGCACTCCCTGTAGTGATGCCCACGGTGACACATTTGATTCTTTTATTATAATCTATTGTGAAGCCTGTACTAAGGCAGAAACGCGCTAATGATACAGGTACAGATGTTTTACTTATAATTTTTTTTTCATAGTCCAAAGTCTGTTTGCATCTAATTTAAAAAAAAAAACAAAACTAGACATTGGAGTATATTCACATGCAGAATAAGTGTTGCATACATTTTCAAGGAGTGTTACATTCATCCTTAAAGGCACCCTATCATTAAAACTCAATTTTTTCTGCCTACCACGTAGTAATAGCCTTAAGAAAGGCTATTCTTCTCATACCTTTAGATGTCTTCTCTTTGCCGTTTGGTATATAATCCGGTTTTCGTCGGTATGCAAATGAATTCTCTCGCAGCACTGAGGGCGGTCCCCAGCACTCAAACAGCACTGGGGGCGTACCAATGCTATGAGAGAACTCTCCAGCACCGCCTCCATCTTCTTCAGGAACGGGTCTTCGCATCTTCTTCTGGTGGTGGCTTCAAACTTCTAAGCCTCAGGCCTAGGGCAAAGCTGCCTGCGCATGTATGCTGGCCGCAAGAAAATGGCTGCTTACAATCTTGTGGCTGGCACAGTCGGCTTTGCCCTAGGCCCAAGGCCTAGAAGTTTGAAACCACCACCAAAAGAAGACACGTAAAGACCCCGTTCCTGAAAAAGATGGAGGCGGCACTGGAGAGTTCTCTCTTAGACATTGGGGATGCCAGTGCTGCGAGAGAACTCATTTGCATACCAACGAAAACCGGGATTTCTACGGAATGGCGGCGCAGAGAAGACATCTAAAGGTAGGAGAAGAATAGCCTTTCTCAAGGCTATTCCTACATGGTAGGCAGAAAAAAAAAAAAGTTTTAAAGATAGAATCCCTTTAATATATGCACATGCTATACAGATATCTGTATTCAGATGTACAAAATGGATTTTCAATCACAGAAAATTCTGCATCAAGGGGTAACATGGTGGCTCAGTGGTTATCAAAGCTGCTTTGCAGTGCTGGAATCCTGGGTTCGAATCCTGCCAGGAACAACATCTGCAAGGAGAGTGTATGTTCTCCCTGTGTTTGCGTGGATTTCCTCCCATACTACAAAGACATACTGATAGGGAAAAAAAAAAGTACATTGTGAGCCCTACATGGGACTCAAAATCTACATAAAAAGAAAATTCTGCATCAAATATGCAGCATGTAAATCTATCCTATATATATATATATATATATATATATATATATATATATATATATATATATATATATATATGTCCCTTATACTTCCCTACTCTTTAGGATATTTTTGGTTTTGTTATATAAGAAAACATAGATGCGACAACTGCACCATGTGACTCCAGCCGTAAAAGTCAATAGCAGCTTACTTTCAATGCATGCCGTATATTTTTCTATAATAGTATTAGATGTTGGAGTGCTGCATACAGGTAGTGATCATGTTGCTAAAATGATTTTATCTCCTCTGTCCGGCACATTCAGCTGCAGGGAATTTTATAAAAAAAAAAAAAAAGAAAAGCTCATGAGACCAGTGTTTCCTATTTTTAGCCTGTCAATAATAACCATTATGACTTCTTAAGACATGTTGAGATTTTTCTGAGATCTCATTTTTTTTTAACTAGTTGCATGCAAACGTATTATGGCGAGTCCTGTCTGGTTTGGATACAGGAAAAATCTACTTGAACACGTGAGGCTGTGTTTGATTGGCATATGTTGGGAACAGCATCTGCCATATATTGCATGTTAACCTTTGAATGGCGCCCTCTTCTGATGGGGTCAAAGACTTTAAACGCTGACGCAGCCTTTCTTTCAACAGTATAGGAGAGCACAGCATACACAACAAATGTATATCATGCATCATGCGATAGATTTTCTATAAGACACAGAACTTTTTTTTTTTTGTTACGTAAAAATAACAAATATATTTCATCCATTTATTAAAAAAAAAAAACACATGTGAATACACCCTAAAAAGGATAGAGTTGTTGTATGGAGTTTTATTCTCAAACTTTGCAATTTAATCCTTTTGCAGACAGAAAATTCTTTTGCTTTTCTGTTCCCACATTCATAAACATAACAGTCATAACTTTTATAGTTTTCTCAATATGGGGTCTTGTTTTTCCTACACAAGCTGCAGTTTTTTAGGCACCCTTTTGCCATACAAAGAAATGATTGTTTCACGTGTATTAACTTTTAATATTGGTTTAAAGCAAAAATAAATCAGAGTTCACAGTATTGTCCAGATTGTTCCGATTAAAATTATTATGATATGCGTTATGTCTATGTTACTGCATGTGTGTTACCCTGTTGTGATATTTATCTAGCAAAATGAAATTATTCTAATTATTTTTTTAGGTCAATTTTTTTCCAAACTTTGGCAAAAAAAAACATATAACCTTTACTCTCCGTTTTACTGACGCTAGGTTTACACTAGCGTTTGACAAATTGAAGTGGACTTCTGTCTGAGACTCTTCACCATTTTCCAGGTTTCCACCTTAGGATACATTCACAGTTTAGCCCCAGATGAACGGTGCTAAGCCTCTGTGGGTTTTGCGTTGTAAGTTCTGTAGAATCCGCAGGAAGATCGAGCAGGTGACATATTTTTCAGGGTTCCCTTTGAATACAATGGGAGGCAGATTCAGGACAGAAATTGGCATTGATTTTAAGATAGAAACCACATCAAAATCAGTGTAAATTTCTCAATGTGAATATACCACAAAGAATAAGGCTGAGTTCACATGGAGTTTTTGGTCAGGAATTTGGTCAGGAATCCACTTCAAAATCAGCCTCCAAAAAAACCCTCCCAATAGAACTCTAATTCAGATTCCTGACAAAAAAAACTCAGTGTGAACTCAATGGAGTTATTTAGGCAGAGAAAATCCTCCCACTGACAATAGTTAGGCCTACAGCTCATTATGCCATGAGGGCCCTTTCTTTATTGTTCTGCATCGGTGGAAAATCTACACGAGACAAGTACACAGCGGTCCGCATAGATGCCCTAACACAAGCATGAGAGCAGAACCAAGAGTGGTCCTCCGTACTTCTCTGAACTTTAACCATGCTGGGTGCTAATGCCTGCCTTATTTGTGGCTCCTGTGTTTATTACCCTGCCACTCTCTGCAGTGACTAACATACTGCTGTATATCCATTCAAAGGAAACCAAAGAAACAGTGATGTAACTAAAGTCTTGTAGGCCCCGGTGCAAACTCTCATCCCTACAGCGAATTCTTGATAGTGATGGTTGCGGGTGCTAAGGAGTTTAATCAACCTTAGTGTGGTTAGGGTAATCTGTGGGTCTCCTTGGCTTATGGGTCAGATGGAAGCTGCAATCTCAATACTAATGCCAGTGCTTATGGTCCCCTTAAGGCTCCTGGGCCTTGGTTTGACTACACCCTCTGCACCCTCTCAATTTACACCCCTGCAAAGAAACAATCCCTGGTCACAAAATCTATCAGCAGAGTGTTTCTTGAAATCTTTATTAAAAAAACCTGAAACCTTATTGGTTAACTAGACTACTGTTATTTTTTCCAGATGCCAAAAATCCTCATGTTCTCATGGAAACATCCAAGTGTATTATGGAAACACTACAGTTCAGTTCCAATCTGCCGACACTTCAGTCTTGTAATAAAACTGATTTATTCGGCTAATGATTTATGACACATTGATTGATGGGGCGGTGGCTGAACATATGAAGTGGTGACATCAATAAACACGGCAAGGACAATTTGCTTAAAAAGAATTCAAAAAGTTGGATTTGTGATAAGAAAATAATAGATCAAAACTGTACTCGAGTGAACAGTTTGAGATTTTCAGCTGTAAATTACATTGTAGATGTGTTATAATCACATAGTTCTACTTTCCCGGGTCCTCCTTGGGTAATAAACATAAAATATCCACTCGTCTTTAAGATGCAGCAATCATCTGATAATGTTAGCATCTCACATAAAGAGAGATTAAGAGAAGCTTTTAATGGGATCAAGGTGACTTTACATCCTTCTCTTTTACGTGTTTGCAAGTCTTCTCTGTGCATGAAACTAGCTCAGCTTTGGATTGAGATCTTTTCCTGAAAAATACCCAGGGAGTCTGCCTTTGCTATTTCATGCAACAGAAGTGTAAATCAAACCGCGCAAATGTTAAATCCATAATTCCAGGAAACAAAAGAACGATTAATGGGCTCTTCAAAGTAAAACTAAAAGTAAAATGTTAACATTATTATTATCTACTCAAAGTTGACATTTTTATAATTTTGCAGCGTGGGTGGATAATTGTGTATTGTTGACGCTAAAGAAATTAACCGGCACAATCCCTTCTGAATATACAGGTCTGGAGCGGTGCTGATAATAAGGCACGTCAAGGGAACCATCAGAGATTAGAGTCCGCTAAGTGTTCTGTCATATAGAAACGGATCACTACTGACATTCACAAAAGAGGGCTAAAAGTTTAAGAAATTTTGAGAATATTTCAGATATTATATGGCTTCAGTTATACTGTTATATCCCTTCCTTTTTATACAAACATGGGAAAGCACACTCAGATTATTTCCATACAACCTTGGATTGATACCAATGGTCAGTATTCCCAGCATATAAAGTAATATCACTTGCAACATTTCGCTTGCAAAAAAAAAATAAAAAAATCAGCCATTATAACAGAATTCATTTGTGTTTAGAATAGATGTCTGGCCAATGATTGTTTGGCAAACTTCATGGCCTATCGGTAAGATTGACCATCAAGTTTAGATTGGCGGTAGTCCAACTGCTGGGACCATCATTTATCAACTGTTTCCCCAGACGCATACCCTGGATAAAATCAGACCCCTGCCAATCTAAAATTGATAGCCTTTCTAATGATTGACCATCAGTTTTGGAAAGGTGGATAACCACTTTAAAGGAGATAAATCTCTACTAAAGGTGTCTGGCAGTAGGTTATTACCCATTCTCCATTAAGAATACATGCATGCGCCCGCTATCACCTCTCCTCTTTGTCCTCTGCATTGAGCCCTTGGCGGCGGCCATTCGGCTGTGCCCTGATGTTTCTGGGGTTCGAGTCCGTGACAGAGAGTTTAAGCTTTCTTTGTTTGCGGATGATATTCTCCTTACCCTTACTAATCTTCACGTTTCCCTTCCCAATCTTCATGCTATTCTTACCAAATTTGGCCGTTTATCTGGTTACAAGGTTAATACTTCTAAGACTGAGACGCTCCCCGTCCGCGTTCACCCCTCTACCTTGGCTGGCCTTCAGGCCTCCTTTCCGTATACGTGGAGGTCCTCCTCCTTAAAATACTTAGGCATACATCTGACTAGGTCTTTCTCTCAATTGTATCAGGCGAATTTCCCTCCACTCTATAGGCATGTTCAGGCCCTTCTTACCAGGTGGTGGGGTCTGCCTTTGTCCCTCTTTGGTCGCATAGCTGCGGTTAAGATGACCGTGCTGCCTAAATTGCTATATTTGTTTGAGACCCTCCCGATTCCTGTTCCTCTTAAGGATCTTCGGGCGCTACAGGGCTCGCTTCTTCGGTTTGTGTGGGCCGGAGGGAGACATAGGCTTTCGCGACATCTGATGATGACTCCGAAGTCGAGGGGAGGGCTTTCTTTTCCTGACCTGGTGTTATATTATTGGGCTGCTCAGCTACGTAGGATTCCGGCCTGGTCTGCTCTTCATGCCTATTCTAAGTGGATGGAGATTGAGAAGCTGTGGTTGGCTCCCCATCATCCTGCTTCATTGATATGGTCTAATCCATATTCGCCCCCTAGAGCTAGCTTGTTGGGTCCCATGGCACTTACCAGGGATGTCTGGCGCTCCTGTTTGTCCCATTTCCCTATTTCTTCCCCCAGCTCGTCTATGACGTCCTTCCTTCTACACTCCCACTTTCCGCCTGGACTCACTGGGCCTGTGGCGGGCCCTTGGTTGAAGGCGGGCCTCTTTCGGCTCGCTGATATTATTGATCATAGGACTCGTTCTTTGCTGTCTTTTGCCGAATTGCAATCCCGCTTTGGCCTTCCTGGGTCCAGTGAGTTCACATATATTCAGATTTCCCACCTTGCTTCTTTTATCTTTCGGGGTCCTGTGGCACCTGTCCCTACGTCGTTTGAGAGAATTTGTAAAGCTAGCACTGGAACTAGAGGACTGGTTTCCGATATATATCGCTTTTTATCTGACCCCTCACCTGATATCCCGCCTGCACACTCGTATATGACACGATGGGAGGTCTATCTGGGTCAACCTATCTCGACAGAAGAATGGTCCCTTATCTGGGGCAGGGGTTTCAGGACCTCGAATTGTGTGACTCATAAGGAAAACTTCTTTAAAATGTTGATGCATTGGTACCACACGCCGGCTCTCCTCCATTCCTTTGATAGCTCTATTCCGGATTGCTGTTGGAGATGTGGTGCACGCCCTGCACACATCTTTCATCTGTTTTGGTCTTGTCCCTCCCTGCTCCCTTACTGGACTCAGGTTCAGGACCTTTTGTGCCGGGTTCTCGGCATTTGCCTCCCTCTATCCCCTAAAACTTATCTCCTTAATCTCCCTCCACTGAAACTGCGCAAGCCGGCCCTGCGACTTTTTCTGTTTCTTCTCACTTCTGCCCGGTGTTTGATTGCTAAATATTGGCGTCAGTCAGCACCCCCATCCCTGGAGGAGTTATACTGCAGGATCAGGAATGCGCGCTCCCTGGAATACCTAACAGCCGTGCTTAACGATGAGGAGGAGCGGTTTCACGCCGTTTGGGATCTGTGGGACTCGTTCTGGGCCACCCAGCCTCTGTAATTCCACCGCCTTCTGGAACTTCTGTTTTTTTCTCCCTCCCTTTCCCCAGCCTTGTCTTGTCTGGTTTGGGTTTGTCTTCCCTGTCTCCCCTTTTTCTTTTTGTTTCTACCTAGTTTACCATTTGTAATTTCGTCATTTTCTATTGTACTGTTCTTTGTGATCTCCTCTGGCTTGGTAGACATGTTGTGTTTCTTTATTGTTACAAATTTTCATAAATAAACAATTTAAAAAAAAGAATACATGCATGCTTGGTGAACCAAGCATACCTGTATAAGGGGAGGTCAGGAGGAATAGCAGTGGGATGAATTAGAGTTTAGCTTAAAGTCATTGGTGTACGGTTGACTTTAAAGGGATAGTACCATCAAAATGGACTATTTTTAAATTTTTTATGATTTTTTTTATTTTCCATTCAAGTACCATTTCCACTCTGGCCACTAAGTCTAATAATAACTAGATACTTGTCAATTCTTGTCAAATTAAGGACAAGTCAAATAGCTTTACAATAGATAACCTCACCCTTATAGTGACCCATCATTGCATCTACTACTGACAATAGATGGTGTCACCGTTTATCTAGTCCCCCACCTGAACACATCATGTCTAGAAGCTCTCTCATAGACCTTGGCGAGTCAGCTACAGAATATTGCTGCCTATGGCCATGACTGTACAATAAAACACACTAAACGCCGTTAACACAGCAGGGGAAAAGCTCAGACAAGATGGCAGCCAACATAGTCATACATAGAAATTAGAATAAGAATTCTAAAATCTGAAAATATAAATTGTTTAGTCAAAAGGGACATATTTCACCATCTGGTTTAAACAAATAAATATAAAAAATTACAACAAATTTATTTTAATAATACTTTGATAAAACCCAGTCTACTGGATCACAGTATTTAGCACACCAAGGCTAAACAACTCAGTAACAATAGGATGTCCTGGCTTAAACAAATAGAACTAGCGATGAGCAGTGACTAGAAGGATGAACAAAATAAGGTAGTTGGGACAAGCGTACATCATGTCTCCTGCTTCTCGCTGCTATAGCCATCTTGACAGTACCAGTGATTTGCCTTTCATGATGCCATGTGTTGCTATGGGCCTACTACTTACTAATATGCCAATGGCGATCTGCCACATGATTATCTCACATCCTAGCTCGGGAAAATCTGTTACAGAAGATTTATGTGTTATGCTGTCGAGTCTCATGCACTCATTTCATAAATGTTGCTATGTAGCTGGAGGACGTATGTGCTACCATATCAGCCATTCTGCTGGTGAATAATCTAATGGCCTGACTTGTACATTCCTGCCATCTGTCCAATATGCTGCTAGCATTATACAATAATACATATGTACCACTTATACCACTTTATGCCACCTTAATGTTCTCTTTGTCCTCCAAACAATAAAAATTCACATTGTAGTCATTCATGGGTAATAGAGGTCTACTTACTAAACTTGCACTAAGTACAGGAGGCCCTTTGTACCATATTATACAGCGGAATTATTGTGATCAGTGAAGCAGACACTTTGATATAAATGGAATCTGAAAAGACAATGGAAAACTAGCACAAAGGCATTAATATTTCTCAACTTAGTACTGAGATCATACACGGCTAAGAAGCTCTTAAGGTTCAAAGTCATTCGAATATGTTCAAGAATTTGACAGGAGCACAAGTCATTGTTTTGTAAGTGTGAGGATCAGTAGTCGGCACATCAAGTGCGATTTCCCGGTAGTAAAAGCCATTTAAACAGATGCATAAACATTTACATGTAGTCAATAATTGCACTTCTAATATAAAGTGGAGCTCTGCCTTGCATTAAAAACAGCTTGTCAGCACAAGTGAATATAGGCAGCCATACAATAATGGATTTACAGTTATAGTTATCTCGTTTTCACTCTTTTTCACACTTTTGCTGTTGACAGATCTTCTCATATCCCGTTCACAGAGCTGCACATTTCTAAATTTAGAGCAAAGTGAAGCAGCACAATTCTCACAAATGAATGCGGTATTATTAGGCTAGGTCATCACTATGAGTGGAGATCATTCAACTGGAGTCAGGAAAAGCTACGTACATTGGGGGGCAGTTTATTACCATACTAGTCTTTCCTTCGTGTTGCACATGTTTAGGGTTTGGCAGTTTGTGCCCAGTAGGTGCCAAAATGTGCCAATTTGTCTATTTTTTAACCTACTACCAACTTTTGAAATAGGTAAGGTGAACAATGTCGGGATAATTCATGCCAAAAAAGTGCACTTCTATGGACTTCTATGGTGTACCAAAATTATACAGAGGTTGGAGCCCCTTAATTTTGGCACATCAGCTGCCAGCACTCACAGTTATCGAGACTTATAAACGCTGCATAAATAAGTTCTCTATATCAGTTTAGCGGTTGTGAATGGTACTGAAGCTTAGTCTGATGTACACTAGGGTCACACTAATGTTTGGGCTTCCATTCTTCGGATCCAAAAAATGGAAACTCTACCCAAATAAAAAGCAGGTGCCCATGGAAACTCATGGAATCCATAGACTATAATGGGTCGAAATCGATGGAGAGAAAAGTCCTGTTTGGATATTTGAAGCGGAAATGGGGATAGAGTCCCCGAACACTCACGAATGCTGGTGTGACCGTAGCCTTACTGGACACTGCAGATTAAAATTTCAGAAAATCTCTTTAGGAAAAGGGAGATAAATAAAACAGTTTTTGTAGTATTGGATTCTATTGTCCAGTATTTGGAGTTTAAGGATGTAATGTTATCCAAGGGTTGTAGGTCTGAATGTGCATTCTGTATACACCCCCATTGCCTTGTAACCATGAATCTAACCTATGTAGTCATGTTGAAAAAAACAAACATAAAATGTTTTAACATGACCGATTACTGGATAATATCCCTATATATTACAGAACGAATGATAAAACTACAAATAGATACTACTGTTATAACCAATAGTCACAGCTACATGGACATGGTATTGTACTATACACCTAAAAAATACGTAAAATCGGATTTATATATTTTAAATATAAATCAGTATTTTACTCTTCCTAAACAATCATTTATGCATACTAAAGTGTTGTGTTTTTCTTTCAGAGTATAGATATACTTTACTTATTCCAACCTGCAGACAGATGGGTGGACAGATGGAGAGATAGACAGCCATAAAAAATATATAATCTAATATAGAGTTCATACCTAATGGGCTCTGTTTTCTGGACTCTGTTGTGGCCATCATATGGCAAGAAATCAATGACTGGAAGAGAATCCATTTAGATACTGAACAAAGACCCAACTCTGCATAATTAATTACACCGCAAATTGGCAAAGCTCGACGACATGCAAACATAAATACAATGCCACAACGATGGCTGAAACTTGGAATTATCATCATGTTAATATAATCTTCTTATAGGAGTTATCCAAACAGGAATCCTCTTCTCTAGGTAGTAATAGGGACACAGTTTTGTGTTTGTCACCCTTATATACATTCTATTGCAAAAGGGGACTCATAGTTGGTAAATATGTGGAATAGAATTCAACCAATGCAAAAAACCAGTGCCAAGATTGTTACTCGCCAATATTTCTCCAAAGGCATGCTGTCCGTATCTCACGTCTGATCCGTCTGCTAGTCTGCAGGTACAGTACACAGGAGTGGTCATAAATCCAGATGGATGCTGTAGCAAGATTTAACATGACTCTGGTAACAACTTAATGCTAAAATGCTAAATTAGTGGAAATTAACACTTAAATGCAAAAATATTTTTGTATTAAATCCATGTATTTCACGGAGAGCACACCTTTAAAAGGTTTTTACCTTTTATTCTACCATATAAAAATTTGCACACAAACTACACACACAATTCTGTATGTGACAAAATATTTCAAATGACGTTATAGTTATGGTCAACATTTTACTACAGTTTGGGATTATTTTTGAAAAATCTGCACTCCATCAGATACTTTAGTCACATCTCTGCCTGTTGGCTCGGTGGTTAGCAATGCTGCCTTGCCAAAATGGGTCTTCAGTTTTAAATTGACCGAGGACAACATCTGCATGGAATTTGTATAATCCCTGTAAAGCACTGCATAATTTGCTGGAGTTATATAACCAAGAATAATAATAAATAATAACGACCATGCTGCAACCAGCCGGCCGTGATTTAAAAGCATGGGCTGCACAGGAGGGACACGGGGATGCCCCCGTGTGCCACCTTCCGTGGCTCCTTTTATTAAATGAGTAGGAGCCACGGAAGCACAGGCCACAAAATAGGACAAGAATATGACATGTCCTATCTGATGCAGCCCGCAGACGGGACTGTGAAAATAGTCGTGTGTATGGGCCCATAGAAAATAATGGGTCAGTTTGCTCTCCATGAAATAGATGGATAGCACACTGACCCACAGCACGGTCGACTACAACTGGTCTTACATCTTTAGATTTATCAACCATTGGGTCTTCACTGAAGAGGTTTCTCTTGTCTGCCCTCCACTTCCTAGTTTTCACCAATGTACTCCCGAAGAGTGTGCTTATTGGAAATTGCGCACTTATTTCTGAATTTACAAGGAGAGATAAATGGCACTGATCAATGTTCTTTCCATTACTAGGGCTCATCAGCTGAAACCACTTTGCAGAAAAAGTGAAAACGAAGAGAATATAGATGGCAAGGAACAGGGACTAAGTCGACCCAAACAGTAAAGCAAGATAAGAAAGATGGTCTGAAACCTAGGCAACAAGCTATAGACACAGATTACACATATAGAGCAAGATAGCTAAAGCAAAGTATTCAGTAAAATACTTCAGTTAGTTTAGGCTACAAGTTTAAATCTTATCTCCTAGATGGGACTATCCCTTTAAGTAATGTAAGGACCCCCTACTCATGAGTAACAAGTAATGATTGAACATGGTGGATCTGTTGAATACCAAAATGTGATTGGCCTTTGGTAGAGGCTCATCTCCTTTGAGAACAAAGACCTGGGAACGTTGAAATTGCTAGACAATGGCCATGCATTCAATACTGTACATATTAGATGGTTGACTGGATTCAGTCGACTTTAATCTGATATTTCTGCCTTGCAGCTCCAGTTATTGACGGTCATTGCTGCAGCCTGATATATAGTAAAGATTAGAGATGAGCGAACACTAAAATGTTCGAGGTTCGAAATTCGATTCGAACAGCCGCTCAATGTTCGTGTGTTCGAACGGGTTTCGAACCCCATTATAGTCTATGGGGAACAGATACTCGTTAAGGGGGAAACCCAAATCCGTGTCTGGAGGGTCACCAAGTCCACTATGACACCCCAGGAAATGATGCCAACACCTCTGGAATCACACTGGGACAGCAGGGGAAGCATGTCTGGGGGCATCTAACACACCAAAGACCCTCTATTACCCCAACATCACAGCCTAACAACTACACACTTTACACACTCAATACCACCTCTCTGACAGTAGGAAAACACCTTGAAACATGTGTATTTGGCACTTGCAGTGAGGAGAGCTTGTCACCAGCAGTGAATTTGGCCCTTGTAGTAAGTTGAGGTTGGCACCAACATTTGTTTTGAAAATCAGGGTGGATTGAGCCTCTAACCAGCAGAGTTTGGGCAAATTCATGGTGGAGGGAGCCTCTAAAAACCCCAGTTTGGACCAATTCATGGTGGAGGGAGACTCTAAAAACCCCAGTTTGGACCAATTCATGGTGGAGGGAGCCTCTAAAAACCCCAGTTTGGACCAATTCATGGTGGAGGGAGCCTCTAACCAGCCCAGTTTGGGCAAATTCATGGTGGAGGGAGCCTCTAACCAGCCCAGTTTGGACCAATTAATGGTGGAGGGAGCCTCTAACCAGCCCAGTTTGGACCAATTAATGGTGGAGGGAGCCTCTAACCACCCCAGTTTGGACCAATTCATGGTGGAGGGAGCCTCTAACCAGCCCAGTTTGGACCAATTCATGGTGGAGGGAGCCTCTAAAAAACCCAGTTTGGACCAATTCATGGTGGAGGGAGCCTCTAAACAGCCCAGTTTGGGCAAATTCATGGTGGAGGGAGCCTCTAACCACCCCAGTTTGGACCAATTCATGGTGGAGGGAGCCTCTAAACAGCCAAGTTTGGACCAATTCATGGTGAAGGGAGCCTCTAAAAACCCGTTTGGACCAATTCATGGTGGAGGGAGCCTCTAACCAGCCCAGTTTGGGCAAATTCATGGTGGAGGGAGCCTCTAAACAGCCCAGTTTGGGCAAATTCATGGTGGAGGGAGCCTCTAACCAGCCCAGTTTGGACCAATTCATGGTGGAGGGAGCCTCTAACCAGCCCAGTTTGGGCAAATTCATGGTGGAGGGAGCCTCTAAACAGCAGAGTTTGGGCAAATTCATGGTGGAGGGAGCCTCTAACCAGCCCAGTTTGGACCAATTCATGGTGGAGGGAGCCTCTAACCAGCCCAGTTTGGGCAAATTCATGGTGGAGGGAGCCTCTAAACAGCCCAGTTTGGGCAAATTCATGGTGGAGGGAGCCTCTAACCAGCCCAGTTTGGACCAATTAATGGTGGAGGGAGCCTCTAAACAGCCAAGTTTTGGGAAATTCATGGTGGAGGGAGCCTCTAACCAGCCCAGTTTGGACCAATTCATGGTGGAGGGAGCCTCTAACCAGCCCAGTTTGGACCAATTCATGGTGGAGGGAGCCTCTAAACAGCCCAGTTTGGGCAAATTCATGGTGGAGGGAGCCTCTAAAAAACCCAGTTTGGACCAATTCATGGTGGAGGGAGCCTCTAATTAGCCCAGTTTGGACCAATTAATTGTGGAGGGAGCCTCTAACCAGCCCAGTTTGGACCAATTAATGGTGGAGGGAGCCTCTAACCACCCCAGTTTGGGCAAATTCATGGTGGAGGGAGCCTCTAACCAGCCCAGTTTGGACCAATTAATGGTGGAGGGAGCCTCTAAACAGCCAAGTTTTGGGAAATTCATGGTGGAGGGAGCCTCTAACCAGCCCAGTTTGGACCAATTCATGGTGGAGGGAGCCTCTAAACAGCCCAGTTTGGGCAAATTCATGGTGGAGGGAGCCTCTAATCAGCCAAGTTTGGACCAATTCATGGTGAAGGGAGCCTCTAAAAACCCGTTTGGACCAATTCATGGTGGAGGGAGCCTCTAACCAGCCCAGTTTGGGCAAATTCATGGTGGAGGGAGCCTCTAAACAGCCCAGTTTGGGCAAATTCATGGTGGAGGGAGCCTCTAACCAGCCCAGTTTGGACCAATTCATGGTGGAGGGAGCCTCTAACCAGCCCAGTTTGGGCAAATTCATGGTGGAGGGAGCCTCTAAACAGCCCAGTTTGGGCAAATTCATGGTGGAGGGAGCCTCTAACCAGCCCAGTTTGGACCAATTAATGGTGGAGGGAGCCTCTAACCAGCCCAGTTTGGGCAAATTCATGGTGGAGGGAGCCTCTAAACAGCCCAGTTTGGGCAAATTCATGGTGGAGGGAGCCTCTAACCAGCCCAGTTTGGACCAATTAATGGTGGAGGGAGCCTCTAAACAGCCAAGTTTTGGGAAATTCATGGTGGAGGGAGCCTCTAACCAGCCCAGTTTGGACCAATTCATGGTGGAGGGAGCCTCTAACCAGCCCAGTTTGGGCAAATTCATGGTGGAGGGAGCCTCTAAACAGCCCAGTTTGGGCAAATTCATGGTGGAGGGAGCCTCTAACCAGCCCAGTTTGGACCAATTCATGGTGGAGGGAGCCTCTAACCAGCCCAGTTTGGGCAAATTCATGGTGGAGGGAGCCTCTAAACAGCCCAGTTTGGGCAAATTCATGGTGGAGGGAGCCTCTAACCAGCCCAGTTTGGACCAATTAATGGTGGAGGGAGCCTCTAACCAGCCCAGTTTGGGCAAATTCATGGTGGAGGGAGCCTCTAAACAGCCCAGTTTGGGCAAATTCATGGTGGAGGGAGCCTCTAACCAGCCCAGTTTGGACCAATTCATGGTGGAGGGAGCCTCTAACCAGCCCAGTTTGGGCAAATTCATGGTGGAGGGAGCCTCTAAACAGCCCAGTTTGGGCAAATTCATGGTGGAGGGAGCCTCTAACCAGCCCAGTTTGGACCAATTAATGGTGGAGGGAGCCTCTAAACAGCCAAGTTTTGGGAAATTCATGGTGGAGGGAGCCTCTAACCAGCCCAGTTTGGACCAATTCATGGTGGAGGGAGCCTCTAAACAGCCCAGTTTGGGCAAATTCATGGTGGAGGGAGCCTCTAAACAGCCAAGTTTGGACCAATTCATGGTGAAGGGAGCCTCTAAAAACCCGTTTGGACCAATTCATGGTGGAGGGAGCCTCTAACCAGCCCAGTTTGGGCAAATTCATGGTGGAGGGAGCCTCTAACCAGCCCAGTTTGGACCAATTCATGGTGGAGGGAGCCTCTAAAAAACCCAGTTTGGACCAATTCATGGTGGAGGGAGCCTCTAAACAGCCCAGTTTGGGCAAATTCATGGTGGAGGGAGCCTCTAACCACCCCAGTTTGGACCAATTCATGGTGGAGGGAGCCTCTAAACAGCCAAGTTTGGACCAATTCATGGTGAAGGGAGCCTCTAAAAACCCGTTTGGACCAATTCATGGTGGAGGGAGCCTCTAACCAGCCCAGTTTGGGCAAATTCATGGTGGAGGGAGCCTCTAAACAGCCCAGTTTGGGCAAATTCATGGTGGAGGGAGCCTCTAACCAGCCCAGTTTGGACCAATTCATGGTGGAGGGAGCCTCTAACCAGCCCAGTTTGGGCAAATTCATGGTGGAGGGAGCCTCTAAACAGCCCAGTTTGGGCAAATTCATGGTGGAGGGAGCCTCTAACCAGCCCAGTTTGGACCAATTCATGGTGGAGGGAGCCTCTAACCAGCCCAGTTTGGACCAATTCATGGTGGAGGGAGCCTCTAAAAAACCCAGTTTGGACCAATTCATGGTGGAGGGAGCCTCTAAACAGCCCAGTTTGGGCAAATTCATGGTGGAAGGAGCCTCTAACCAGCAGAGTTGTGGGAAAGCAGGGTGGAGGGAGCCTCTAACCAGCAGAGTTGGTGGAAATCAGGGTGGAGGGAGCCTCTAACCAGCAGAGTTGGGGGAAATCATGTTGGAGGGAGCCTAGTATTAGCAGAATTGTGCAACGCTTATGGTGGATGAGTATGAGGATGCGGAGGAATTGGAGAGGTTGAGTACAGACATGGAGTTTCATGTTGGGGTGCTTTACACAGGTGGGCACAAAAATGAAGGCTCTATCCAGTGGTGGTTCATTTTTATCAAAGTGAGCCGGTCGGCACTCTCAGCTGACAGACGGGTGCGCTTGTCAGTGATGATGCCACCGGCTGCACTGAACACCCTCTCAGATAGGACGCTGGCGGCAGGACAGGACAGCACCTCCAAGGCATATAGGGCAAGTTCAAGCCACAGGTCCAACTTCGACACCCAATACGTGTAGGGCGCAGAGGGGTCGGAGAGGACAGGGCTGTGGTCGGAAAGGTATTCCCGCAACATGCGCCTATACTTCTCACGCCTGGTGACACTAGGACCCTCCGTGGCGGCACTTTGGCGAGGGGGTGCCATCAAGGTGTCCCAGACCTTAGACAGTGTGCCCCTCGTTTGTGTGGACCGGTGAGAACTTGGTTGCCTACTGGAGGAACTGCCCTCCCTGCCGCCAACGTCACATGCTGGAAACATCTCCATCATATTCTGCACCAATTGCCTGTGGCAAGCATTGATGCGATTGGCCCTCCCCTCTACCGGAATAAAAGACGAGATGTTGTTTTTATACCGGGGGTCAAGGATAGCAAAGATCCAGTACTGGTTGTCCTCCATGATTTTGACAATACGCTTGTCGGTTGTAAAGCACCCCAACATGAACTCAGCCATGTCTGCCACAGTGTTAGTTGGCATGACTCCTCTGGCCCCACCGGAAAGTTCAATCTCCATTTCCTCCTCATCCTCCATGTCTACCCATCCGCGCTGCAACAATGGGACGATTCGAAGTTGCCCGGAAGCCTCCTGTATCACCATCACATCATCGGACAACTCTTCTTCCTCCTCCTCCTCCTCCTCCTCCTCCATTAAACGCAGTGAAGCGGACAGATGTGTGGACCTACTCTCCAGCTGTGACGGATCGGATGCTATCCCTAACTCCTCTGTGTGATCTGAGTTATCCCTGATGTCAATCAGGGATTCTCTCAGAACACACAAGAGCGGGATTGTAAGGCTCACCATCGCATCCTCAGAGCTCACCCTCCTTGTGGACTCCTCAAAGACCCGTAGGATGTCACAAAGGTCTCTCATCCATGGCCACTCATGGATGTGAAACTGAGGCAGCTGACTTTGTGGCACCCTAGGGTTTTGTAGCTGGTATTCCATCAAAGGTCTCTGCTGCTCAACCACTCTATTCAACATCTGAAACGTTGAGTTCCAGCGTGTGGGGACGTCGCACAAAAGCCGGTGTTGTGGCACATGCAGGCGTTGCTGGAGAGATTTTAAGCTAGCAGCGGCTACTGTCGACTTGCGAAAGTGGGCGCACATGCGCCGCACTTTCACCAGTAGCTCTGGAACATTGGGGTAGCTCTTTAGGAAACGTTGCACCACTAGGTTGAAGACGTGGGCCAGGCATGGAACATGTTGGAGTCCGGCAAGCTCCAGAGCTGCTACCAGGTTCCGGCCGTTATCACAAACGACCATGCCTGGGCCCAGGTGCAGCGGCTCAAACCATATTGCCGTCTCATCGAGGAGGGCATCCCTCACCTCGGAGGCAGTGTGCTGTCTGTCCCCCAAGCTGATCAGCTTCAGCACAGCCTGCTGACGTCTACCAACGCCAGTGCTGCAACGTTTCCAACTCGTAGCTGGGGTCAATCTAACAGCGGAGGAGGAGGCGGTGGCGGAGGAGGAGGCGGTGGCGGAGGAGGAGGCGGTAGAGGAGGAGGAGGAGGGGGGTGTTCTTCTCGTGTCCCTGCCAGGAATGTTAGGCGGGGAGACGAGGTACACCGGGCCAGTTTGGGAAGCAGTCCCAGCCTCAACTACATTCACCCAGTGTGCCGTCAGTGAAATGTAGCGTCCCTGTCCGCATGCACTTGTCCACGCGTCGGTGGTCAAGTGGACCTTTGTGCAAAGCGCGGAACTAAGGGCCCGCCTGATGTTGAGTGACACGTGCTGGTGCAAGGCGGGGACGGCACACCGGGAGAAGTAGTGACGGCTAGGGACGGCATAGCGAGGTGCCGCAGTTGCCATCAGGTCCAGGAAGGCGGGAGTTTCAACAAGCCGGAACGCCAACATCTCCTGGGCCAGCAGTTTAGCGATGTTGGCGTTCAAGGCTTGCGCGTGTGGGTGGTTAGCAGTGTATTTCTGCCGCCGCTCCAATGTCTGAGAGATGGTGGGTTGTTGTAAAGAAACGCCTGATGGTGCCTTTGATGGTGCAGGAGAAGGAGATAAGACAGGACCAGGGGAGGATGAGGTAGAAGTCAACAAAGTGGCGGAGGCAGATGAAGTGGTGTCCTGGCTCGTCCTCTGGAGTGCATCGCCAGCACAGTCAGCAGTGGCAGTGGCAGAGGCAGAGGCAGTGGCAGTGGCGTGAACGGCAGGCGGCCTTTGTCCTGCCGTTGCTGCCTGCCACTGATTCCAGTGCTTGGATTCCAAATGACGGCGCATTGAAGTGGTGGACAGGTTGCTCTTCTCAGAGCCCCTAATCAATTTCGAGAGGCAAATTGTGCAGACAACACTATATCTGTCCTCGGCGCATTCCTTGAAAAAACTCCACACCTTCGAGAAACGTGCCCTCGAGGTGGGAGTTTTTCGGGGCTGGGTACGAACTGGAACATCTTGGGAGATTCCGGGTGTGGCCTGGCTTCGCCTAAGCTGCTGACCTCTGCCTCTGCCTCTAGCTACCCTTTTTGGTGCTGCACCTGCCTCAACATCCACACTACTTTCCCCGCTTGACATCCCCCCTGTCCAGGTCGGGTCAGTGTCCTCATCATCCACCACTTCCTCTTCCAACTCCTGTCTCATCTCCTCCTCCCGCACAATGCGCCGGTCAACTGGATGCCCTGACGGCAACTGCGTCACATCATCGTCGATGAGGGTGGGTTGCTGGTCATCCACCACCAAATCGAACGGAGATGGAGGAGACTCTAGTGTTTGAGCATCTGGACACAGATGCTCCTCTGTTAGGTTCGTGGAATCGTGACGTGGAGAGGCAGGTTGAGGGACAATGAAAGGAGCGGAGAACAGCTCTGGGGAGCAGGGACAGTTTGGGTTATTGTTCTGTAAAGCTTCGGAATTTTGGGAGGAAGGAAGACAAGACTGTTGGGTAATAGGAGGAGAGGAGGCAGAGTCTGACTGGCTGCTGGACAATGTGCTGTAAGCGTTCTCTGACAGCCATTGCAAGACCTGTTCCTGGTTCTCGGGCCTACTAAGGTTTGTACCCTGCAGTTTAGTTAATGTGGCAAGCAACCCTGGCACTGTGGAGTGGCGCAATGCTTGCTGCCCCACAGGAGTAGGCACGGGACGCCCTGTGGCTTCACTGCTACCTTGCTCCCCAGAACCATTCCCCCGACCTCGCCCACGGCCTCGTCCACGTCCCTTTCCGGGAGCCTTGCGCATTTTGAATTCCTAGTTAGAAATTGGCACTGTATACCAGTAGTAAAAATTGTGGGTGCACGTAACCCCAATATATTCTTTGAATTCCCAGTCAGAAACTGGCACTATATGGCAGTAGCAAGAAATGAGGGTATTTGTATTCCCAATATACTCTTTGAATTCCCAGTCAGACAATGGCACTGTATACCAGTAGTAAAAATTGTGGGTGCACGTAA
The DNA here is from genome assembly GCF_031893055.1 of Leptodactylus fuscus. Taxonomy (NCBI): domain Eukaryota; kingdom Metazoa; phylum Chordata; class Amphibia; order Anura; family Leptodactylidae; genus Leptodactylus; species Leptodactylus fuscus. Next base: position 62,099,350 of record NC_134269.1, read on the forward strand.
CCCCAATATATTCTTTGAATTCCCAGTCAGAAACTGGCACTATATGGCAGTAGCAAGAAATGAGGGTATTTGTATTCCCAATATACTCTTTGAATTCCCAGTCAGACAATGGCACTGTATACCAGTAGTAAAAATTGTGGGTGCACGTAACCCCAATATATTCTTTGAATTCCCAGTCAGAAACTGGCACTATATGGCAGTAGCAAGAAATGAGGGTATTTGTATTCCCAATATACTCTTTGAATTCCCAGTCAGACAATGGCACTGTATACCAGTAGTAAAAATTGTGGGTGCACGTAACCCCAATATATTCTTTGAATTCCCAGTCAGAAACTGGCACTATATGGCAGTAGCAAGAAATGAGGGTATTTGTATTCCCAATATACTCTTTGAATTCCCAGTCAGACAATGGCACTGTATACCAGTAGTAAAAATTGTGGGTGCACGTAACCCCAATATATTCTTTGAATTCCCAGTCAGAAACTGGCACTATATGGCAGTAGCAAGAAATGAGGGTATTTGTATTCCCAATATACTCTTTGAATTCCCAGTCAGACAATGGCACTGTATACCAGTAGTAAAAATTGTGGGTGCACGTAACCCCAATATATTCTTTGAATTCCCAGTCAGAAACTGGCACTATATGGCAGTAGCAAGAAATGAGGGTATTTGTATTCCCAATATACTCTTTGAATTCCCAGTCAGACAATGGCACTGTATACCAGTAGTAAAAATTGTGGGTGCACGTAACCCCAATATATTCTTTGAATTCCCAGTCAGAAACTGGCACTATATGGCAGTAGCAAGAAATGAGGGTATTTGTATTCCCAATATACTCTTTGAATTCCCAGTCAGACAATGGCACTGTATACCAGTAGTAAAAATTGTGGGTGCACGTAACCCCAATATATTCTTTGAATTACCAGTCAGAAACTGGCACTATATGGCAGTAGCAAGAAATGAGGGTATTTGTATTCCCAATATACTCTTTGAATTCCCAGTCAGACAATGGCACTGTATACCAGTAGTAAAAATTGTGGGTGCACGTAACCCCAATATATTCTTTGAATTCCCAGTCAGAAACTGGCACTATATGGCAGTAGCAAGAAATGAGGGTATTTGTATTCCCAATATACTCTTTGAATTCCCAGTCAGACAATGGCACTGTATACCAGTAGTAAAAATTGTGGGTGCACGTAACCCCAATATATTCTTTGAATTCCCAGTCAGAAACTGGCACTATATGGCAGTAGCAAGAAATGAGGGTATTTGTATTCCCAATATACTCTTTGAATTCCCAGTCAGACAATGGCACTGTATACCAGTAGTAAAAATTGTGGGTGCACGTAACCCCAATATATTCTTTGAATTCCCAGTCAGAAACTGGCACTATATGGCAGTAGCAAGAAATGAGGGTATTTGTATTCCCAATATACTCTTTGAATTCCCAGTCAGACAATGGCACTGTATACCAGTAGTAAAAATTGTGGGTGCACGTAACCCCAATATATTCTTTGAATTCCCAGTCAGAAACTGGCACTATATGGCAGTAGCAAGAAATGAGGGTATTTGTATTCCCAATATACTCTTTGAATTCCCAGTCAGACAATGGCACTGTATACCAGTAGTAAAAATTGTGGGTGCACGTAACCCCAATATATTCTTTGAATTCCCAGTCAGAAACTGGCACTATATGGCAGTAGCAAGAAATGAGGGTATTTGTATTCCCAATATACTCTTTGAATTCCCAGTCAGACAATGGCACTGTATACCAGTAGTAAAAATTGTGGGTGCACGTAACCCCAATATATTCTTTGAATTACCAGTCAGAAACTGGCACTATATGGCAGTAGCAAGAAATGAGGGTATTTATAACCCCAATATATTCTTTGAATTCCCAGTCAGACAATGGCACTGTATACCAGTAGTAAAAATTGTGGGTGCACGTAACCCCAATATATTCTTTGAATTCCCAGTCAGAAACTGGCACTATATGGCAGTAGCAAGAAATGAGGGTATTTGTATTCCCAATATACTCTTTGAATTCCCAGTCAGACAATGGCACTGTATACCAGTAGTAAAAATTGTGGGTGCACGTAACCCCAATATATTCTTTGAATTCCCAGTCAGAAACTGGCACTATATGGCAGTAGCAAGAAATGAGGGTATTTGTATTCCCAATATACTCTTTGAATTCCCAGTCAGACAATGGCACTGTATACCAGTAGTAAAAATTGTGGGTGCACGTAACCCCAATATATTCTTTGAATTCCCAGTCAGAAACTGGCACTATATGGCAGTAGCAAGAAATGAGGGTATTTGTATTCCCAATATACTCTTTGAATTCCCAGTCAGACAATGGCACTGTATACCAGTAGTAAAAATTGTGGGTGCACGTAACCCCAATATATTCTTTGAATTCCCAGTCAGAAACTGGCACTATATGGCAGTAGCAAGAAATGAGGGTATTTGTATTCCCAATATACTCTTTGAATTCCCAGTCAGACAATGGCACTGTATACCAGTAGTAAAAATTGTGGGTGCACGTAACCCCAATATATTCTTTGAATTCCCAGTCAGAAACTGGCACTATATGGCAGTAGCAAGAAATGAGGGTATTTGTATTCCCAATATACTCTTTGAATTCCCAGTCAGACAATGGCACTGTATACCAGTAGTAAAAATTGTGGGTGCACGTAACCCCAATATATTCTTTGAATTACCAGTCAGAAACTGGCACTATATGGCAGTAGCAAGAAATGAGGGTATTTATAACCCCAATATATTCTTTGAATTCCCAGTCAGACAATGGCACTGTATACCAGTAGTAAAAATTGTGGGTGCACGTAACCCCAATATATTCTTTGAATTCCCAGTCAGAAACTGGCACTATATGGCAGTAGCAAGAAATGAGGGTATTTGTATTCCCAATATACTCTTTGAATTCCCAGTCAGACAATGGCACTGTATACCAGTAGTAAAAATTGTGGGTGCACGTAACCCCAATATATTCTTTGAATTCCCAGTCAGAAACTGGCACTATATGGCAGTAGCAAGAAATGAGGGTATTTGTATTCCCAATATACTCTTTGAATTCCCAGTCAGACAATGGCACTGTATACCAGTAGTAAAAATTGTGGGTGCACGTAACCCCAATATATTCTTTGAATTACCAGTCAGAAACTGGCACTATATGGCAGTAGCAAGAAATGAGGGTATTTGTATTCCCAATATACTCTTTGAATTCCCAGTCAGACAATGGCACTGTATACCAGTAGTAAAAATTGTGGGTGCACGTAACCCCAATATATTCTTTGAATTCCCAGTCAGAAACTGGCACTATATGGCAGTAGCAAGAAATGAGGGTATTTGTATTCCCAATATACTCTTTGAATTCCCAGTCAGACAATGGCACTGTATACCAGTAGTAAAAATTGTGGGTGCACGTAACCCCAATATATTCTTTGAATTCCCAGTCAGAAACTGGCACTATATGGCAGTAGCAAGAAATGAGGGTATTTGTATTCCCAATATACTCTTTGAATTCCCAGTCAGACAATGGCACTGTATACCAGTAGTAAAAATTGTGGGTGCACGTAACCCCAATATATTCTTTGAATTCCCAGTCAGAAACTGGCACTATATGGCAGTAGCAAGAAATGAGGGTATTTGTATTCCCAATATACTCTTTGAATTCCCAGTCAGACAATGGCACTGTATACCAGTAGTAAAAATTGTGGGTGCACGTAACCCCAATATATTCTTTGAATTACCAGTCAGAAACTGGCACTATATGGCAGTAGCAAGAAATGAGGGTATTTGTATTCCCAATATATTCTTTGAATTCCCAGTCAGACAATGGCACTGTATACCAGTAGTAAAAATTGTGGGTGTATATAGCCCCAATTCTATTGCTAGGGGACTTGCAGGGTATTTCTGGGGTGAAGGTGGGGGGGCACACCGTTGGAACGGGTATCGGGGTATATATCGGGTATACGGGAATACACTGACAGTGTATTCCATTCAGGATCCTGGGAAAGCTGGGTTGCGGCGATTGAGCCCGTCAGTGCCACGTTACACTGACAAGCTTCTCCCTGGAATTTAGCTCTTACAAGAGCTGTTGGTTGTCTTCTCCTTCCTATCCTAGCCTGTCCCTGCCTACCCAGAATCTAAGCCCTAGCTAGCTGGACGGAAACCTCCGTCCTCGGTGAATTGCAAGCTCAGAATGACGCGAAGCTGGGCGTCGCTGTTCTTTTAAATTAGAGGTCACATGTTTTCGGCAGCCAATGGGTTTTGCCTACTTTTTTCAACGTCACCGGTGTCGTAGTTCCTGTCCCACCTACCCTGCGCTGTTATTGGAGCAAAAAAGGCGCCAGGGAAGGTGGGAGGGGAATCGAGTAATGGCGCACTTTACCACGCGGTGTTCGATTCGATTCGAACATGCCGAACAGCCTAATATCCGATCGAACATGAGTTCGATAGAACACTGTTCGCTCATCTCTAGTAAAGATCAATAATGAGGAAATTTTGCAAAAACTTGGAATGTGAACTTGCAGTTTACCAACAAGACTTTACATTTATATTCTGCAGCCACAACTCTAAGAATGTGCGTGTCTTATAACAATATAAATGTCCTAGGTAGAGCAGGCAACATTAATAGTTCCTTCAATTTTAGCTCTAAACATTGAGAGTTGGGAATACTTGTACTGGGCAATGTACTCTTCTGTATATATTTCTATCAGAAAAGCAATCAGCGTAAACATTTTTTGTAGCTCACAGCTACCTGTAGCCATAGCAAGCGTGAAGTGGAAAATAAATTAAGCAAACAACACTCTTACTTTACTATGTCTCTGTTGACGCACTGTGGATGTATTACATAACCTTCATTTCATAATCTATGGTATAGTGTTTCAGTAGCCTTTGGAATGTTTCATTGGCTTTATTCAATAACAAGAATAAGGGTTTACCAAAAAGTTATCCTAGTGTTTTAATTATATAACTAAGTTACTTAGCTTTTTTTTTGTGAATACTGACGATTTTTTAAATTGTAATTTGTATACTGATATGATTTTTGATATATTACATGTCTATTTGGCTGTATAATCAACATCAGGCTAAGCAGAGATCACTCCGCACAGAGAACTAAATGATCCTGAAGTCTTCTTTTCTTTTTAGCTGCTATGGCTCCTAGTATCTTTTCTATCTGCTATTCTGAGCTTGTATGTGTTCTTTCTTTTAATATATTACTGTACTATCCATACTGCTGTAACACACTGAATTTCCCCAAGGTGGGACTATTAAAGGATTTTATCTTATCTTATTTTATGCCACGGAATAAAATGCGGCATTTCACAGTCCCTGCAAAGTGAATGGGATTCTAGTGAATCCTATCCACTCATTGTAAAAAATTTGCACAGCAAACAAACTGTGATTTCCAAAACCGTTGCAGTTTTGGAAATCGCAGCATGTCAATTATAGCTATGGAAATTCCGCCGCTTTCCTTATTAGTATAATAGAAGCAAAAAGACTGCAGAGGAAACCTGCATTGCCGCCATGGTTTTACCCACAATGCTTTTTTTTCTGTGGCCCGCTATGTGGGGCCTTAGTCTTAAGGTACTTCAAAGTGGAAATCCAGCACTCAGGAAAACTTCTTAAAATCTCGTATTTATTGAAAAACTTACGTTAAAAACATGCACAAATGAATCCACCGGTAGTGGTGACCCCCATCCAGAGAGAAAAGCATCCAAACTGACGCATTTCGGAACTGGGTTCCTTAGTCGTAGCTGTCTCTCTCTCGATGGGGGGTCACCACTACTGGTGGATTCATTTGTGCATGTTTTTAATGTAAGTTTTTCACTAAATACGAGATTTTAAGAAGTTTTCTTGAGTGCTGGATTTCCACTTTGAAGTATCTGTTCATGAGTGCTCTGGACCGAGGGGCCATATCCGTGCACCATAACTTCTACCCTGAAGGATGTGAGTTCCTATCAACTTTCAGTATATTTTTCATTGATTGTGGGCTATGTGTGATTTTCCCCCTTTTCCCTTTCCTATATACAAGGATCTTAGTCTTAAGGTAACTAAGTATTGCCTAGCAGCATGGAAACTATTAGTGGGGCTCACTGATTTTTGGGGTTGTGCACATATATATATATATATATATATATATATATATTTATTTATTTTACTTTTATTGTCTGCCCCTTAAAATTCTGAAAAAAGTTCATGGCAACTTTATTTTTTATTATGCTTTTTTACTACTTTACCAAACAGCAAAATCCTAGTACCAGAATTCTGAGTTCAGGTGACTGATGACATCAACAGATGCAGTGGTGCTGGCTCAATTCTCTATATAGTATTTATTGATCTGTGTATGTGAAATCAGAGAAAAAAAGAGTCACTGTTGTTAAATCATGTTTTCCGAAACTTGTAAACCTGCCAAGGCTCACCAGGATCAGATCTATAATATCAACTGCCCAATCCTTTTTTTCTCAGGAAGATAAGTCCCTGCCTAGAAAGTCTGATAACAGCTCACTCCCCTTACCCTGGTTAGTACACATATTCAGCCAAGCGTGCATGTGTATATGGCAGATTGCTGTCAGTCAAATAAAAGCTATCCAATATCATCTATAGGGAAGATTAAGAGAAGGCAGATTATACACATCAGATACATTGATTTCAGTAGGATGGACTGACCATCTAATGTGCCCTGCATTAGGGGTGCTGAGTTCAGACATCTTTTGCTTCTCACTAAGGGGTACATCGGTTGAGAGGCTCTGCTTTAGAATATGAATTTCCATGTTAACCATAACATATCCAAACAGTAATGAAAATACCTATAATAAGGTCTAGCTATAATCCCACAGAAATTACATGGGAAATGAGTTATATCTTCATTGTTAGATAAAAATCAGTTCTTTTCCCCAGAATCAGTGCAACACTTGTCCATGAGATTTATCTGGTAATACACAGAGAGAAAAAGATGCTGTAAGAGCAAAGACACAATGATAATGTAAAAAAAAAATAAAAAAAATCTGAAAGTGACCCGACCTCTAAGATGCAAATATTAAAGTCAGGTCATAGGCATTACTAGAAATGTCAGACTGCTCTGAGCAATTTTATGGTTCAATTATACCTAACATCTTCAACGCTAACACAAAATAAGTGTATCCATCTTAAACTGAGAAGTAAAATGCCGTGCTAACTTATACAAAAGCCATCAATAAATTATAGCCATGACATAATGTGTGACATAGTGTATACCTGCCATACCATACTTATAGATAATAATTTGGCATGCTAACTCTTATGAAAGAACGTAACTTGTACTAATGATATATAGCAGCCTGCGGTCCTTCACATATGTCATAGCTATCTGTCTCTAATCGAAATAACCTAAATTTCTTATCAGAATGCAAAGACATAACTTGAAGCTCCTGAGTCTTAGCGTAAAATCTATAGTGGTGCCCTATTCATTCCTTTTTCCATTTAGAATAGTGATAGATTTTCTTCCAGGGCCCAGTATCATTGCACCTCCTATAGTTACACCCCTGGCAGAATGGGTTTGGAGGGCATTGGAGTACCCAAATGAAGCCCAAGCAAATCACAAGGAGAATATAAAAACTACATACAGAAGTTACCCTTTGTTCAGATTTGAGCCCAAGACTGCTTTGCTACAAGGCTGCAACGCTAACCCTGAGGCACCATGCTGTCAGTGTATAGTATGTGGCAGCATGGAGTAATGTCATTTGTATATAACAGCTTGAAATACTACTATGCAGAGCCATGCTATGTAGGACTATAACGTGAAGATCTATGTTATGGCGCTCCATACTGTGAAGGGCCAAGCTATGTAGGACCATATTAATGCATGTAGAGTCATATGATATAGGTCTGTATTGTGCATTGTAAGGCCATGCTATGTAGAACTATATCATGAAGATCCATGCTATGGAGCTTCATACTATGAATGGCTCTGCTATGTAGGACCATTATTGCATGTAGAGTCGTACAATGTAGGCCTGTATTGTGCTCTATAGAGACATATTTTGTAGGGCCATACTATGTAGGACCATTATTGCAATGTAGAGTCATAAGATGTAAGTCTGTACTGTGCTTTGTAGAGCCATATATTGTGAGGCCATCCTATGTAGGCCCATTATTGCATGTACAGTCATAAGATGTAGGTCTGTATTGTCCTTTGTAAAGTCATATATAGTAGGGCCATGCTATGTAGAATCATTATTGCATTTAGAGTCATACAATGCAGGTCTGTATTGTTCTCTATAGAGCCATATATTGCAGGGTCATGCTGTGTAGGGTAACATCATGTACAATCATTAGACTACCTGCTAAAACCCAATTAATCTGAAAGTACAGCAAGAGGCGTATTGTGACTTCAATAGAATAGGAGAATCGAAATGTAAAAACTAAATTAATAAGAAGAAAGAAATCACAGCTCCTATTAATATGACTGCACCTTACTGGTATCTATTCCAAAGTAAGCAAGCTCAAATCCAATAATCAAACTTCTGGAAAGTCTCCAAGCACTCGGAGCCAACCTCTGCCATACCTAGCACACATGAGCAGCAAAGCTTGGATTATCATCTGCATAGACAGCCAAGAAATCTAAGCCCCAAATCCTCGATTCACAATTATGCTGCCGTTGTGCCACATTTATCATGCCTGAGCAATGTTAATAGCAAACAGAGGAAGGCTTTCTTGTCATCAGCAGTGCATTAACCAAATGCATTCAGTCAGCGAAATAAAACTTTGCTTTCCATTTCTTAATATCCCCATGTTCAGGCAAGCAGGTTCATCTGCTATGTATGTATAAATATATCATGCATGCAAGGGATATGTGGCTTCCGAATCTGTAATGAAGTAGTGAGAGGAGGGTTATGAGATGAATTTTAATATATTCAGGTCAATGCGTTAAAGTGTTGCTTTGCCCTTGTGTGACCTGACAATGTATATAGGTTTATGTTACAACATAAAGCAAGTGGTTAAATTCCTGTTCTATTTCTAGTAATATCTGTTCAAAATAGATGGCGCAGGAGACAAGTATCCTGATAATATTTCAGTAGAGGAAAGCAAAGAACCCCTATGGGAGAAATGCTATGGCAATAATTAAATGAGCATTTCCTTCTCTATGTATAATCTGCTGGGACTGGGAGTAATATTTTCTTCCTCCACTGGTTTCATACACTGCTGTAGGTGATGTTGTCACTGTATGGAGAGTTATATACATTACAAATATTTTAATATTTGTACAGTAAGAGCTCTGTATATCATAACTAGAGATGAGCGAACACTAAAATGTTCGAGGTTCGAAATTCGATTCGAACAGCCGCTCACTGTTCGAGTGTTCGAATGGGTTTCGAACCCCATTATAGTCTATGGGGAACATAAACTCGTTAAGGGGGAAACCCAAATTCGTGTCTGGAGGGTCACCAAGTCCACTATGACACCCCAGGAAATGATACCAACACCCTGGAATGACACTGGGACAGCAGGGGAAGCATGTCTGGGGGCATAAAAGTCACTTTATTTCATGGAAATCCCTGTCAGTTTGCGATTTTCGCAAGCTAACTTTTCCCCATAGAAATGCATTGGCCAGTGCTGATTGGCCAGAGTACGGAACTCGACCAATCAGCGCTGGCTCTGCTGGAGGAGGCGGAGTCTAAGATAGCTCCACACCAGTCTCCATTCAGGTCCGACCTTAGACTCCGCCTCCTCCGGCAGAGCCAGCGCTGATTGGCCGAAGGCTGGCCAATGCATTCCTATGCGAATGCAGACTTAGCAGTGCTGAGTCAGTTTTGCTCAACTACACATCTGATGCACACTCGGCACTGCTACATCAGATGTAGCAATCTGATGTAGCAGAGCCGAGAGTGCACTAGAACCCCTGTGCAAACTCAGTTCACGCTAATAGAATGCATTGGCCAGCGCTGATTGGCCAATGCATTCTATTAGCCCGATGAAGTAGAGCTGAATGTGTGTGCTAAGCACACTCATTCAGCACTGCTTCATCACGCCAATACAATGCATTAGCCAGTGCTGATTGGCCAGAGTACGGAATTCGGCCAATCAGCGCTGGCCAATGCATTCTATTAGCCCGATGAAGTAGAGCTGAATGTGTGTGCTAAGCACACACATTCAGCACTGCTTCATCACGCCAATACAATGCATTAGCCAGTGCTGATTGGCCAGAGTACGGAATTCGGCCAATCAGCGCTGGCTCTGCTGGAGGAGGCGGAGTCTAAGGTCGGACCTGAATGGAGACTGGTGTGGAGCGATCTTAGACTCCGCCTCCTCCAGCAGAGCCAGCGCTGATTGGCCGAATTCCGTACTCTGGCCAATCAGCGCTGGCCAATGCATTCTATTAGCCCGATGAAGTAGAGCTGAATGTGTGTGCTAAGCACACACATTCAGCACTGCTTCATCACGCCAATACAATGCATTAGCCAGTGCTGATTGGCCAGAGTACGGAATTCGGCCAATCAGCGCTGGCTCTGCTGGAGGAGGCGGAGTCTAAGGTCGGACCTGAATGGAGACTGGTGTGGAGCGATCTTAGACTCCGCCTCCTCCAGCAGAGCCAGCGCTGATTGGCCGAATTCCGTACTCTGGCCAATCAGCGCTGGCCAATGCATTCTATTAGCTTGATGAAGCAGAGTGTGCACAAGGGTTCAAGCGCACCCTCGGCTCTGATGTAGCAGAGCTGAGGCTGCACAAGGGTTCAAGCGCACCCTCGGCTCTGATGTAGGAGAGCCGAGGGTGCACTTGAACCCTTGTGCACCCTCAGCTCTGCTACATCAGAGCCGAGGGTGCGCTTGAACCCTTGTGCACACTCTGCTTCATCAAGCTAATAGAATGCATTGGCCAGCGCTGATTGGCCAATGTATTCTATTAGCCTGATGAAGTAGAGCTGAATGTGTGTGCTAAGCACACACATTCAGCTCTACTTCATCGGGCTAATAGAATGCATTGGCCAGCGCTGATTGGCCAGAGTACGGAACTCGACCAATCAGCGCTGGCTCTGCTGGAGGAGGCGGAGTCTAAGATCGCTCCACACCAGTCTCCATTCAGGTCCGACCTTAGACTCCGCCTCCTCCAGCAGAGCCAGCGCTGATTGGCCGAATTCCGTACTCTGGCCAATCAGCACTGGCTAATGCATTGTATTGGCGTGATGAAGCAGTGCTGAATGTGTGTGCTTAGCACACACATTCAGCTCTACTTCATCGGGCTAATAGAATGCATTGGCCAATCAGCGCTGGCCAATGCATTCTATTAGCGTGAACTGAGTTTGCACAGGGGTTCTAGTGCACCCTCGGCTCTGCTACATCAGATTGCTACATCTGATGTAGCAGTGCCGAGTGTGCATCAGATGTGTAGTTGAGCAAAACTGACTCAGCACTGCTAAGTCTGCATTCGCATAGGAATGCATTGGCCAGCCTTCGGCCAATCAGCGCTGGCTCTGCCGGAGGAGGCGGAGTCTAAGGTCGGACCTGAATGGAGACTGGTGTGGAGCGATCTTAGACTCAGCCTCCTCCAGCAGAGCCAGCGCTGATTGGTCGAGTTCCGTACTCTGGCCAATCAGCACTGGCCAATGCATTTCTATGGGGAAAAGTTAGCTTGCGAAAATCGCAAACTGACAGGGATTTCCATGAAATAAAGTGACTTTTATGCCCCCAGACATGCTTCCCCTGCTGTCCCAGTGTCATTCCAGGGTGTTGGTATCATTTCCTGGGGTGTCATAGTGGACTTGGTGACCCTCCAGACACGAATTTGGGTTTCCCCCTTAACGAGTTTATGTTCCCCATAGACTATAATGGGGTTCGAAACCCATTCGAACACTCGAACAGTGAGCGGCTGTTCGAATCGAATTTCGAACCTCGAACATTTTAGTGTTCGCTCATCTCTAATCATAACCCCTTCACAAGAGATACTCTAACCCTATAGTCTGCCTTTAAAGGCATTATCAGGGACAAAGATATTGATGCTGTGACCTCTTCATTACTATACTTACCAAATACAGTGCCGTATAGTGTACTTGTGGCTTTGTTTGGTATTGCAGCTTAGCCCCATTCTTTTGCATAGGACTGAGTTGCAACATAGTCATAAAACCAATGAACGGGATGTCACTCACCCAAGAAGAGGAAGTGGAGCTCAGCATCGTAACACTCCTTGATTCAGTGACACAACTGGAGACAAATGATGACTGATATTTAGAGGTAAATGAACCAAAAACATGCACCAAAATGAGTTATGAAATGTGCTTTTCTCACTGAGGGACTGAAAGCACAGAGAGCATTGTACAGTAGGGGTGTTAGTGGCTGCCATATAGGTGTTCCTCGCCAACAGGGTCCGTTGTTTTAAGAAGCCAATTTACACATCAGTATATTTTTGTCATGTAGGGGGAACCAATAAAAACACCCAGCTTCTTGCAGAGACCTTGGCAGGATTTGAACCCAGGACCTAGCACTTACTAGCTACAGTGCGAACCATTGAGCTGCCTAGGGCATTAGTCTCATACCATGGACATTTTTGTTTTCTTATTATTATGTCTTTGGAGTGTGGGAGGAAACCCATGCAAACACAGGGAGAACATACAAACTCCTTGCAGATGTTGTTCCTTGACAGGATCGAACCCAGGACTCCAGTGCTGCAAGGCTGCAGTGCTAACCACTGAGCCACCATGCTGCTGCTATGGAAAGTTTTCCTCCCAGGGTCTCATAATAATATGAAACTAATATTGTGGCTGTGCCATTCATACCAATGGAATGGCACAAAACTCAAATGCATCTCTTGTTATATTTACTCTTGGTTTGACAAATCTTGAGATGTAGGACATGAAGTAACCAGCGGTAGAAAAAAAATGTTGTTTTTTTTTTTTAATTCTACTGGGAGCCTTTTATACTTTGTGTCTCTATGTTTGGCCACTCACTGGTTTTGACGTGGGTTTCATCGTGTTGGGTTTATTAATATATATCAATATATTATTGGATTTGTGTTGCGAGAATTTGACTCAATTCACTGAAACATAATGGTGGACACATCTGTACATAAAGTATATAAACTCCATATGAAATAAATTTTTCTTTTAGCGAATGTGAATTAGAATGTAATGTAATAGATTTAGTATATTGTATATACCAGAGATCAATAAATCATATACTGAGCACAACTTTCATGTACTGAATGGATTTCACAGCCTACAGGCAAAATTCTGAACACGTATAGAATACAGGCAATAAGTTGACTTGCATCACCCCACATGGGAATGTATGTAACAAATATGTGATAATGAACAGCAGAAGACAACTGACCCCAAGGACCAGGGCACTTGGTCCCTTTTAGCTTCTAACAGTAATGATTTATCCTCAGCACTGCAATGTGAGCAGGCAGATGACATTTAACATCCCAACTTAAAGAGCTCAAGGCCAAGCCTTTGATGTGAATCAGTGCGGTTGAGATTGCAATGTGAAGCTCGCCTCGCTCTTCTGTACCGGCAGGTCGCTTTCTGTCATACAGTCAACACGTTCACTACAATTGTCATAAGATACCGATCTATCCAGGTCACTATACCTACGCTGTGTCATAGTGCGCTAATACATGATCTGTTAGATAACTGCAGTAAAATGTGTCAGGCCAAGTGGAAAGATGCAGCTGACAGTAACAATCATTGCGCTCATATCCTGCGTGTGGGGTTAGGGGTACTTGAATTATGATAATCCGCTCCCGAATTACAAGAAATCCATTCGAAATGATTCTTATAAATAGATGACAAAATTAAGCATCTTAGAGATTAAAGTGTATTTCCACCCAAAATGTATTTACATAGAGATGCAATCAGCATCCCTGCATAAACACTGCATCAATTTACATCTATTTAGTCAGGGTGGATTTTATAGGACCCAACAACACGGAAAATGCATTAACAGCACCAGGTCCAGTAAAAAAACCCAAAAAAAACAGACTTTCATAGAGAAAAGGCTAACGACCAGCTTTCCCGGAAAGCTTTACAATCTAAACGTTTATGGTATATCCATACAATGTGATGTGGTAACAATATCTCAGACCCCCACTTATATCCAGGACAGTGGTCCTTCAACCCCTCTCCCTCCTAGTCCTTATATGTTGTTTGCATTAAATCCTAAAAGACTGTGTTTTTGGTATTTACATTTTTACTCCTAACCTTCCAAAGTGCTTAACTTTTTTATTTTTCTGTTCACCAGTTGTATGCGTTATGTGCGCTGCGGCAAATGTAGCTCCACCCACTTTTACGTTGACTCCGCCCATTCTCATTCATTTTCATGTCCCCCGACACAGTGTAATCCTCCTACAGTCACCCATACATTATATGCCCCCATATTGTAATGTTCCCTTCCAACGTCCACACAGTATTAAGTCCCTCTCCTGGTGCCCCAGTTTAAACATGAAACTGGAGCAGCTGGAGGGAAACATTAGCAATGGGGGTAGTAAGGGGGAAGGAGGGGGCAATAAATAAATGGTAGATGAAGTGGGACATTAAACGGGGGCAACTAGAAGCAGACATTAAACTGTAGGGGTAGCTGGAGGGGGACATTAAACGGGGGGCAACTAGAGGCAGATAGGTCCCCCTTCAGCTACTCCCACAGTTTAATACCCCCCTCCAGTTGTCCCCAGTTTAATGTCCCCCAGTTTAAGTGCCCCCTTCATCTGCTTCATTTCATGTACCCTCCTCCATCTCTGCCCCCAGTTTCATCTCCCCCCCTCCATTTCTCCCTCAATTTCATATACCCTTTCATCTGCCCCAGTTTCATGTCCCCCCTCCATCTCTGCCCCCAGTATAATGACAGACACAGACAAACACAAACACACTCTCTCTCTCTCTACATCCTGCATTTCACATCCCCCTTCCCCCTCCCTTCTCAGTACCTTACACGGATCTCTTCTTCTCTTCACTGCATGGGACACTGACACACCCACCTAGTCACGTGACCATGTGATGTCACACAAGGGCCTTGAACCGTAGTCGAGCCTTCCTCCGATCACCGCAGCCTCTTATCTGTTATAAGAGCAGGTGGTGATCGGAGGAATGATTGATCAGTAAATCATTAAAGGGACATAGCGGGACATGTAGGGAGCTGCGCGAGACCGCGGGACAGGGGTAGGAAAGTGTGAGTGTCCCACGGAAATCAGGATGGTTGTGAGGTATGTGTTATCAAGTACATGTGATTTATATATGTACATATGATGTATATGTTGTTAAAGGGGTATTTCCACATTAGAAATGTATGGCATATCTACAGGATATACTATCAACGTTTGATAGGTTTTTATCTCTAAGACACTCGCCTTTTCAAAGAACAGGTATATCTTGGCTCCTGTCCAGTCTCCTGAGAAAGGTGTAAGTCTCAGAAATGGGACCTGTATTATCAGACAGGAATATCCTTTAGCTATGCCATCAGTGATTAAAGTAGGAATACCCCTTTAAGGGCTGAATGTACAAACTCCCAATGTGATTTATCATCCTTCATCTCACCCATGTGATTTTCATTGGATAAGAAAATTTGCCTTTATTCCTTGTCATAGTTTATTTTGTGCTAATGTACTATATGCAGCTCCAATGTAATGCATGCAGTGTTTTTGAGTTGACCTCTGTCTATAGATTCTGAAGATACGGTAAATCACAACAGATGACAACACATGTCTGAAATCAGAGACGGTAAGATAAAAACTGCATAATAAATGGCATTCTGGAAAGTGGAGGTCACCTGTGCTGACTCATGTTGAATACAGATGTGAATAGACAAAAAATTCACCTTTTAGGCAATAAAAAGTGAAAACAGTAGGGAATAGTAGGAAAAAAAATTGTAATATCAGAAGTATGAGGCCATTCACTACCTTCATTATCTTATCCTCCAGCAAAATAATCATCCTGCTCCTTGTAACCCTAGATGCTAAGAGACACATTAAGCAACATTCTGCCACCATCATATAATGATATGATACATTTAATAGCCTGGTGTAAAGGTTTCTGCTATTCATGGCAAATCATAGGTAATAACTGAGCACAACAAACAAATATATCATCACAATGTCTACATTTATGCCACTGTGACTAATATTACTCCTTCCTGGACACTTGCAGGTTTGGAAATATTGGTCTAATACACAGGCTGGCTGATTATTATAAAGACTCAGGCAGACAGCAAAATTATGTACAGGGACTCTGTATAGTGTGTAAGAAGGTGACAGACTGGAGTCCCAGTATATCAGCCCCAGGTTTCTGATGTATGTGTGGTTCAGTGCGGGTCTTGAATAGTCGTCAGCCCTGGTGTGGGTCATGGGCTCGTTATTGGGCCATAAAAGGTTGTAGAGCCTGCACTTCAGGCCAGATCCTGGGAGCGAGAGGAAGTGCCTGGGTCTGTCATGAGATACTGAGAGTCTGGTAAGACTGGACCATGCTAATTTTCTTGTACCATGCTTACTTTATTGTTCATGTGGTTGGTAATAATCCATACAAATAGTTAGTGCTTTACTGTTTAGTTAGTGCTCGGACAAGCAGGGTTTTGTTTGACCTTTTTTGCCCGAATTTAAGGCTGTATTTTATTTTGCTTATTCTGTGCCTGAAGTGAAGGTTTATTTATTGTTGTTGTTTTTCCAAATAAACCTGTTTGCACCAGACATTGTGTCCCTGTCTCTGGTTGAGTCCGCATTAATACTACTACCGAGTTACCTTCCCCACAAGTGTAACACAATGGATCCTTACTACCCATAGTGCCACTGTATGGTGCTTAAATGCTTCTAGATGGAAATGACTTTGACAAAACGAAATAGAACAAGCATTTTTTTTCAGGAAATCCTTATGAATCCATAAGAAAAAATCCTGCAATGGGCCTTTGGAAGTGCAGTATGGGCCAACTTAAGTCTCCCAGCGTCATATTAGGTATAGTATGCATGGATTCTATGGTAAATGTTTACATACCCATTTCCTATATATTGAAAGTCCTCCATCACTTTAAGCAACAAGGGTATTAAGAGTGAAAATCCAAGCATTTGACTTGGCTCCTGGTACCCATACTGATCAACTGCTTAAAGAGGCTGCTGTGTTTAGGTGAGCCCTACAGCCTTCCCTACCAGGTATAGCACTGTATAGTTGTTGTACCTATAAAATACTATAAATGTGTGAACATAAAGAGGACCTTTCACAACCTCCACCCACTCTGACTCATTGCATCCTTCAATAGGCACAGTTACACTAATTCCAATGAAGTTGATTTTTTTTCTCTAGCCCACTGTTTTCGGTCATTCATTTCTGTTGGTTTCAGCACAATTATTCTGTTTACTATCAGGTGGGTGGTTCTAGACTAGAGAAGAAAGTCCTGGACCACCCACCTGACAGCAGAGAGCATAACTGTGCTGAAACTAACTATGAGGATGGCTTTGGGATGGTGGAGGTTAGAGAAAAGTACCAAATGTGCCAGAATTAGTATAGCAGCATCTATTGAAGGATACAAAGAGTTGAAGTTGTTGGAGATAGTGAAAGATCCTCTTTAAAAGTACTTATAGAACGCTGATTGATGCTTATCTAGTTTAGTAGGAATTACTAATTTAGAGGATTTTTAACTCCATGCTATATAAATATATTTCTTCTGAAAACAAGAGTGGTAACCATCATAGAAGAGAAGGAGAAGGAACAGGAGCAGGAGTGTCCTTTGGGATGCAAACATGATCAAGAGCAACAAATAGTAAGACTTAAAGGGAATCCGTCACCAAAATAGCAACTCATCCCCACAGATAGATTCAGGGTCATCTGAATCATATTGTGATATCCCCTTGTGAATACGAGGCTCCATTACTAAGATATTGCCTTTTTTGTCAATATGTAAATGTGCTATGGAGCAATAAAGGCATTTCTACTGCTCCAAAGTGTTAAGATAAGATAAGATTCCATTTTACTAATAGGGAAACCGTTGGCATTTCCATAGCTATAATTGACATGCTACGATTTGCAAAACTGCAATGGTTTTAGAAACTGCATTTTGTCCACTGTGCATATTTTTTGCAATGAGTGGATAGGATTCACTAGAATCCTATCCACTTTGAAGGGACTGCAAAATGCCCATTTTATTCTGTGGCATTTACGCTGCAGCCAAAACACAGCATTTACACCACATGGGGCCCCAGCCTTAAGATAAGATAAGATCCTTTAATAGTCCCACCATGGGGAAATTCAGTGTGTTACAGCAGTATGGATAATACAGTAATATATTACAAGAAAATAACACTTATAAGCTCAGAATAGCAGATAGAAATGATACTAGTAGTAAGTCCTAAGAAGAAAAGGAAAGACTTCAGGATCATTCAGTTCTTTGTGTGGAGTGATCTTTGCTTAGCGTGATGTTGATTATACAGCCTGACTGCGGTTGGGAGGAGGGATCTCCGATCGCGCTCCTTCTCACACTTGCGGTGAAGCAGTCGGTCACTGACAGTACTGCCCAGGGCTATCACGGTCACATACATGGGATGGGAGTTGTTCTGCAGCATGGAGCTCACCACGGATAGTATCCTTCTGTCACCCACCACCTGTACTGGGTCCAGGGGGGGGGACACACAAAGGGAATTCACAAGGGGAAAACACTGTTTCAGGTGACCCCCAAACTATCTATCACCAGGGCTCTATTCAAAGCCTAGGTTCTGGTGACAGACTCCCTTTAAAATGCAACATAGAAACACAACATAATTAAAATTGTCAAGTTCAACATAAAAATAGCTTCTTTGCAATGGAAAAAATGCATAATAACAGTCAAACAAGAGAACTTCTAAGAAATAACTAAGACAAAATATTCTAGCAACTTGAAACACAGACAATGAAAGATCCAAGACACAAAAGCAACAGAAGGTAGAAGAAAGCAGCATAGTAGGAATGATGGATCATGGAAGACACAAACAGATCATTGATTTCATAGTCAGGCAATTGTCTTGACAGATAAGAAAAGAGCAGTATGAAGGAATAAAGGCAAGTGACAGGTGTTTGAAAAGATATTTTGCAGTTCTTGTTTTGCTTTATTTAACATCAACCACTACTTCTTCAATAAACTTAATATGTGCCAGCATCACTTGCTAATGTATCCCTTCCCCCCACCTCAAGGAACTCACTAAAATGAACAAATTGACTGTCATCACTTCACGGGAGACGACTCAAAACACAGAACTTTCTGGGTTACGTCTTCCAAAAAGCATAGGAATAAATCACCGCAGCAAAAATACAAGTGATTAAAACCATTAACTAAGAAGGAAAAAATACAAAGGAAAATACAAAGCCAAGAAACGTGTGAAATTCACTACGGAGGCCAAGTCGCAAAAACTTCAGTTGTACGAAGAAGCCAAGTTAAACAAGACACAATTAGGCTTAACCTACTTCCTCGCAGGCTTTATAAAAGCTCAGGACATATAGTTAATGGGAATGTGTGTCTGTGTGTGGTGGAACCATTCAGCGGCTTCCTCTAAGTCATACATCCCATTTCTTCAGAAATGCTGAGGTTTGCCCAACAGAGCATCACATGAGTGTTACCAGCTACAAACTCATGTCCGTTTATGATGTGGAGAGACATGGAAAGTACATTATACGCTCCTTCTCAGGAAAATTAGAAGGAAATTTAACCTCAATGTAAAATAAAAAACAGATAATTGTTTAGCTGAAATATCTAACCCACCTTCAGTTTTCCATGTGTTAGGGAGTGCGGGCCAACTCATAGCCAATGACATCATTTAGGCTTTACCTTGGAAAATTAGAAGAAATCTAAGATGTAGCAGAACAAAAGTCATCATTGCCTCATTCTTAGATCATGTTAGCTCACCTAGTTGAAGGGGGAAATGGACATCATTGAAAATTGATCTACTGCTCGAAGTCCTCTCTATGAGCCAGAGTGAGCAACTCCTAAGAAGGGAAATTAGTATTACAGTTCATGCAACCATTGAAATACACAGATGGACGGAGTCTCAAGTTCAGGAGTTGTAAATGCTCAGCAGCTCTTGATCCAAAATACTCAGTCCATCAATGTATTAGAATGGTTACATGTATAATAGTACTACATTTCCCCTATACCTTTCTCCACGCACATTCAGTTGTTTGAATATGGGTCATGGCTCTCAGACCCTAGACAACCGCTCAGAAACCCTCAATGATCAGGAGAACAGGGGACTCTTGTCCCCATTCTCCTGACCACTCAGGCCCCCACTGATTTGCAAGTTATCCACCATCATATGGATACGGGATAACTTCCTTTCATGGGAAAACCCCCTGTAAGTAAGTAATATACAGAGTTTTTTTTTAAATAGGATTTAATAAGGATAAAGCTAACACTGAGACTACTGGTTTTACCTAATCTGCTTAGTCTGGTTACAGATGTGTATGTTCTGTATATAGATAGATAGATAGATAGATAGATAGATAGATAGATAGATAGAGATATATAAAAGACTCCAGTTTTTCTTGATGCAAGTTTAATACAACAGCCCAAAATGCCAGCACAAATTTGGACAGATGGCAACTCATTTCATAATCAGGTTCAGGTGGGTCAGATCGGTTTGGGTTGAACAAGTTCGGATAGAACTAAAAGTCTAAAAGTGACATTATTGTACTCTGGGGGTCATTTCAGACACCAGAGTATAACAGGTGGAGGCCCAGGGGTGGTGTATATATAGTAACATCAAGGGCCCAGATCACAGCTGAAGCCTGTCATCGGGCCTCAGCGATCACATAGGCATGCCAAGTGCCCTATCAGGATGAAAACTGACCACAATGGGACTAATATGCATCTTATGCACTTTTAGCTTTCATTTCTGGGTTTAGTGTTGCTTTACAATTATGGGATCTCAATTGACCTCACGTTCACAGCTCAGTAGCTGCATGGAGGGCCTTGTACATTTGCGGTTCCTCACAAAGAAAAAAAGGAATTAGACTGTGACTCACCATAAGAGTATTTGAATGAGGTGCCGAACCTTGCCTCTGGACTAGGGAGGACAATCAGCCATGCGAAGGGTAGAAAAAAAAAGGATAATGGTCCGCAACACTCCAATCTTTAAAACTCGTAACTTTAATTCATCTTCTTAAAAAAATAGATACATAACACAAACAAAGTGGTAGAAAGAAAACATATAGAGTGAAGTAAAAACCGCTAACGCGTTTCGAGGTAGGTA
Source organism: Leptodactylus fuscus (assembly GCF_031893055.1). Classification (NCBI taxonomy): domain Eukaryota; kingdom Metazoa; phylum Chordata; class Amphibia; order Anura; family Leptodactylidae; genus Leptodactylus; species Leptodactylus fuscus. The sequence continues at coordinate 62,120,539 of NC_134269.1, forward strand.
AACCTCTTAATCATAGCGTATTGACTCTCTGAACTAAGCACACATTTATATGTTCTTTAACATCCGGTGTATTGGTGTCACCTGGCAGCTAGCCTCAGGTGACACCAATACACCGGATGTTAAAGAACATATAAATGTGTGCTTAGTTCAGAGAGTCAATACGCTATGATTAAGAGGTTTACCTACCTCGAAACGCGTTAGCGGTTTTTACTTCACTCTATATGTTTTCTTTCTACCACTTTGTTTGTGTTATGTATCTATTTTTTTAAGAAGATGAATTAAAGTTACGAGTTTTAAAGATTGGAGTGTTGCGGACCATTATCCTTTTTTTTTCTACCCTTCGCATTTGCGGTTCCCTACTATCTCTCTGCATATCATTGAGCTGCAATGTGACCGTGTGCACGAGAACTTGCAGTGAAAATTGTCATTTAAGGCTTGCGCAGTTTAGACATGCATCTAAGTTAATACACCCAAGATTGCGATTTCATTATATAGTCCAGACCTAGCATTAAGCCCTAATAGCCGGGGCCGTCATACGTCTCTATCACCTTCCACTACATATGCACACAGCAGTTTGCATTGATTAGTTCACTGAATGAATCCAAGGAGGACAAATTCCCAATTTAGTGATATAATTTATCCTCCGTCTCTGTGCTGCTTCCCAGTCACCGCTAAGTGTTTAAATTTCTCTTTCCCCTTTGATCCTGTCTGCAGAAGGAGCCGCGCAGTCTTTATGTCAGTACTTTGAGCAGCAGCCATGAAATCTGGAGGCCGGTGACAAGTCTTGGAACACAGCATGTTTTATCATTATTATGACATTCAGGATGTCCCAGGTTTCTGTGGTTGGATTTAATCATGAATCAATCAATCACATACATCAGCGAAGAAGTAGGTCATATTGTCCATCACCTGAGGTACCTGCGCCTTCCCCGTCCAGATGTCTACGGCTTGCAAAACGGATTGAAGATTGCTCCTTCCTAAGTAATAGAATATGGACGCCAGTGGAAGTCCTATTAACAGTGAATCCCAGGGTCCATGGCCTATTACGTAGGAACATTCACACTTAGTTTAGCACAACACTCTCTGTTACGCAACTGATCAATTAACTTCCAGTGCTTAATTGGGTCTGAAGTATGTACTTGAGAACTCATTTACAAACCAGGACTTCTCACTTGGCTCTCATCCCTCAGTCTGATTTGCTTGAACTTTAGTAAATCTTCAGGAGATATGGAACATGAGTAATCGACTTTGGTAAATCTTCAAGGATTCATGAGCAAATTGTACAGTATATTATGAATACATTTCATTTCAACCTTATATACCAATGTATTTGCTCTGATTTATGTATTGTAATGGTTTTTGCTCAATGTAATGTTTCGATTTTTTTGCCATATTTTTAAGTTTGCTATTTTTGTGATGTTACAGAAATACAAATGATAAATATGGTCAGGGGGTTAAAAAGATTAAGACATCTGATGGAATATGCACTGAAAATTTATTAAGGTCATGTGACGACAGAGATATAGAATTATTAAGAGGCTTTGGCGCCCCACGGAAGGTCCCATGTGCCACAAATTAAATGTATACCAGCCAGGGACTGTATAGGTATTTCTGGTCTTATTTACTATAGTTCTATAGGGCTGAGGCATCCCAGCTTTGATCGCTGCCCCCGGCCCACTGACTTAAAGAAGGTACAAAGCACGGTGCAGATAAAGGAAAGTGACACACCATTGGTGCCAAAGGTAAGCCACATCTATGACCACTTTTTAGCATAAGGGAATACATTCCGCCCCATATGCATATGTGCACATATATAAATTAAACTATAAATAAAAACTTAATATACAAGTATGTATGAGCTCTTATGAACATATACGGTTGTAACAGTGCTGAAGTTGTCATATGGCACAACTTATGTATTGCACAACCATATTATGTCTCACATTGTAGTGCAAACAGACCTTATTAGTGTTGAATGAATAGTATTCGTCAAATACCTCGCTCCCATAGGAATGTGTGTAAGTGGCCGTCAAATATTCACTGCGCTTAACCGCTTGGTGTTCGGCCACTTATATGGTAGAGATGGATTCGATGAATATTATTTGAATACTATTCGCTCAACACTAGACCTTATACATTGTCAGAGAGACCATTTCTGATGGCTGCTCAGAATATTACGGTGGTTTAAGCTTCAACAGCAGCACAGACGGTCCAGGACTAGAATTAACTGTAATACTATATTATGGGCATTGGAAATTGGCCTAACTCATAGGGTTGTCATGATGCACAGACACAGCAGAACCAAAGAGTTAAATTACAGCTATTGTCAAACTGCAAACTACATCTGCATTATCTTAATGCAAAACTGATGAAGCCCTTCAAAAGGTAAATGAATAAAGTGAGCTCTGCTACATGCGTATAGACAATGCCACATCAACCTGCTGCACGCTGCCACCTCGGCCCTGCCATTTCACCATAGCAATTATCACCATTCTGGATTTGCACTGGTATATTGATTGAAAGCGAAAAAACATACATTAGTCAATTCATCTGCAAAATTACAGCCTGCACTCCTTCTCAAAATAGTCTGTTTATGTAACAGTTACATAGTAAGATCTTTTTATCCTGTACTGGATTGATGTAGGTAGCAGATGTATGTATTATATAGCGCTCTGCTTGATCACATTAACACCACGGTCCTGTAACGGAAGTATTACTGCAGATGTATTGATTGGCACCAAATAGGGACATGTTAGAAGAGTTAGCAGTAAGAAGCCATCTATACAGGAGACTGCCGCATATGTATTATTAGTGTAATGTGGGTCGGAATTACTAATACTGTCTATGTGATAGACAAAGCAAACCTACACTAGACAGTCTTAAACCAAGCCACATTTACCAAAGTGGTTGATGCGGTTTGATATATCTGTCATATGTTTAGACTGTGTAGTCTGACTTTACAACTTCTCTTAGTTGGTTAAGGGTACGCCAGAGAAATGCTACAAAATGTTGGTGCTGCAAAGTAGGTAACATCCACATACCATGAAACCATACTCCTCTTATAAAGAGTCATGTTCTGTTCCGTGCAAGTTGTTAAAGTGTCCAAGACTTGATAGATTTGACACAAGGCATGTTTGACAGATATATTAGTAAAGCTAAGGCCCCACAAAGCTTCTTTTTGGGGGGAGATTTTGATGTTTCCCTTGACAAAGCCCTAACGGGCGAAACGCGCGTCGGGTGTGGAGTGGATTGGGACATTTGGCCTTTTGGCCTATACGGTCTGTATGCTATTATTATTGTAATCATGTATTTTTTGCACCACTCATGGGCCTATATGTCTATCACATTTCTGTAGGAGATTTACAACTGTGGCATGTTACTTTTGCTATTATAGCAATACACTTTGTTTTGTTGTGCTACATTTGTTGTATATCCACTGCTCCATATATATTTGTGGGCCTATGGCTTTGCTAATTATATCAATTCATCTTTCATGTGCATACTTTCCACCTTTACCATTTTCACTCCTATTTATTGGGTAACTCAGTTGCCCCCTCCATTCCCTTCTTTTGTATTGTTATATGTTGTATTGTTATATGTGGATTTTATGTAATAAAACCTTTTTTCTATTTTTGCTTAAACTTGTGTACCCGGTGGTTTTTTGTGATTTTCCATTTAACTACACCAGAGATTGTACCTATATATGGTGTATGTTTGTTTATTTAAAATGTTGGTGCTGCAAAGTAGGTAACATCCACACACCATGAAACCATACCCCTCTCATAAAGAGTCATGTTCTGTTCCGTGCAAGTTGTTAAAGTGTCCAAGACTTGATAGATTTGACACAAGGCATGTTTGACAGATATATTAGTAAAGCTAAGGCCCCACAAAGCTTCTTTTTGGGGGGAGATTTTGCTGTTTCCCCCCCTTTCCCTTTGCAGCCACCCCTGACTTTGGCAAAAAAAAGAGAAAAAGAACACAACAAAATCTGCAACAAAGAAGCACCATTTCCGCAATGTGGGGTCTTGCCGCTGGTTCACATCTGCGTTTGGGATTCCGATTGGGGAGTCCGCTTGGGGACCCCCTTAATGCGAACCTATATGCAGTAAAAAGCGGTTAGCTAAGAAACCACATGGACCCCATAGACTATAATTGGGTATGTGTGGTTTCCACTCAGTGTCCGCAAGAATCATGCAGAGAGAAAAGTACTGAAAGCAGCACTTTTCTCTTTGAATGTTTTGTGCAGAAACCACACAGAACCCATTATAGTCTATGGGGTCTGTGTGGTTTCTTAGCTAACCGCTTTTTAATGTATATAGATTTCTATTTGGGAGGTCCTAAGCGGACTACCCAAACAGAATACTGGGCACAGAGGTGAACCGGGGCTTAGGACAAAGAAATAGGATCAATACTTTCTGTTGTATAGCAACAGGAAATGATTGGGCATGAAATAAGATTTGAACACACATTTGAACTCAAGAATAAAATCATATTCTGTATATGTAAGGGTTAATTTACAGTACTGTGCAAAAGTTGCAGGCAGTGTGTGCAGGTGAAGATGTTGAAAAAATGTTGCAAAATAAGAAGTGTTATTAGTTTATTTTTATCAATTAACAAAGTGATCTGATTGAACAATAGAGAAATCTAAATCACTTCAATATCTGATGTGACCCAACTTTGGAGGAGGAGTCCTGAAAGTGATGATATGGCCCCTGAAGAGCCCCAATCTCACTATTGAGTCTGTCTGGGATTACATGGAGAAACAGAAGGATTTGAGCAAGCCTACATCCACAGAAGATCTGTGGTCAGGTCTCCAAGATGTTTACAACAACCTCCCTAGCGAGTTTCTTCAAAAACTATGGAGTGCACCTATGGCAATATACAACCTGTGGCAATATACAAGCGGTGTGATCTGTAGTCAGCATGTTATAGAGCTGGAGGATCTGACCTGATATAGGATTTGGTAGGAAGTGTTTCAGTATAACTTGCCCTGCTGAGCTATTGACAGTTATCTCAATATGTGCATTTTTAAGGAAAAGCTGTCAGCCATGGATTAGAACCGCCCACTGGACACCTAAGCTCAGAACAAACAGACATTTAGATCAATAATTGACAAGTAATACTGAAAAATCATCCCATAAAATAACAGTATACATCCATCTGTTCAGCTCCTCCTGCTCTATAACATGCCACCTGCAGATTATACCTACTTTTCACATGACTCTGTTGTACATTGCGTCTAAAATTATATTAAGGCCCGTAGCACATGACCATTGAATGGTACGGCCATTGCACAGGTGGCATAAGGATGTCATCTGTATGCTTCCCTTGCTTCCGTGGCCCCAATCATTCAATGAATAGGGAACACGGAAGCATGGCTGCAAAACTGTACAGGACTAAGATCTGTCCTGAATTTTGTGTCCCAGACTGTCGGCCCTCCCTGATCTGTGTAATACATGGTCATGTGCATGTGCCGACAGAAATGAATGGGTCAGTGTGCTATCCGGAAAAAACCTGGCTAGTACACTGAACTTACACACGGTGGTCTGCAAGGGGCTTCGTGCTGTAAATTAGAAGCAAGAAATAAACCCAACACCTCCAGGTAACTTTACCATATTTCAGGTGGGGACAATAAAAAATAAATAAAATAAATAAAAATGTTATTAATTAATAAACATGCAATACTGTTATTATCCGGATGTTGCTCATGATGGCGAGCCATTCTCACATTCCTATTAGTGCAAATTATTTTTTCTAATTTTCTGAATAAAAATGACTTCATATAAATAGGAATTTAATTTCATTTTTATTATTATTTTTTTCTTTTAATATAATGCATCCTAAAAGTACAATGTTTTGCAATGTGCTTGGAAAATGTTAAAAAAAGGAAAGCACATCATCTTTCCTGTCTGTACGATGGAGGTTGATTGCTGAAGTTTATTTGGCATTTGTAATTATATGTTTGCGGCACAGATGAGACCCAGGAGTGCGGCGTCTGTATGGGCTTAATTAATCCCTGTGCACTCAAGCTGATCTTTGCTAGATTAGAGAAAATACAGTAGTATTATCACAGATCAGATTTGTAAAATAGCAAGCTCATAGCAAGCCTACAGTAGTCATGCCATGCAGTACAGTAAGTGCTTTTTCCTGTGCAGTGCACTGCCCTCTTGTGGACATTCAAGGATATACAGGACGTAGCTGCGGTTCACAAATAAAGCCAAACACTTGCTAATTATATTTTAGGCGCATCTTCCTTATTATAAATTGTATTCATGGAGACTTCAGCACAAACATGTATGACCTTCTGTGCTGAACTGGATTTTTATTACCGCCATAAATAGTTTCTCAAATAATAAAAACTTCAACAAGGCGAACGCATGCTAAATACTATTCCATTACAAAAGATTAAGATCTGTCTGGTGTAAATAAAAACACAAGAGCAATTAAACTTGCTAAAACTCCACAAATACGATGTCGAAATTCTAAGGGAGTTAAGAAGAAAGCCTAGAAATATACACGATTATAAATAATGAGGGAGCCTAGCATAGGATCTGCTTTGTATTATACTGCTATATGGGGTGGGGGCTAGTGATGACAGCTTGTGTAATGTAGAGTCCTTTGAAGTCGGGATTAGCTACTCTTAGGTGTCATACACATAGTGAATGGTGTACAAGGAGCTAGGGGCACTGTTATATGGATATATTATCCCTTATAAGCAATTATTCTAAGGGTACAGGATAGCATTTATATGTTATATATACTTGATCCCACCTGACAAAAATCTGTTAGACTTTGTATGAAATCAGGGGCTCAGCTCGTATAAAGCTCATACACTTCTATAGATGACATATGTCAGCCCTGTGCAACCTGTGTGCATGAGACTATGATAATAATGGTTTTTCTTATGGAAAGAATAAAACTTGTAATCTCAACTGCAGAACCACAAAATAAAATCCGTAATGTATGATACAACATTTACAGTATTTTTTTATTTAGAGACTCGTCACCACTAGAGAAAGCCCTCTTGACGACCTCAAAATCCATGCGGACACTAAAAGTTTGCAAACGATATGTTGAATCAGCGAAATCGGTGGAACCACCTGACTTCTTATTGTCCTGGGATAGGGAGCTTCGAATTTCTTTGTCTGAGGAGGACAAGGCATTCATACTGAAACATTCACATGGATTTTCTTCATGTACAAGGTTGCAAGAGCTGCATTATAAAGTCCTTAGTAGATGGTACAGAACGCCAGATTGGCTGCACAGACGAGGTTTAACAGACTCAAACTTATGCTGGAGATGTGGAGTAGAAGTTGGCACCTCTGCCCATATCTGGTTTGATTGCGCATTCATTACACCCTACTGGGATAAGATTCGAGACATAATGTCTGAAGTCACTAAACAACCTGTTCTATTGACACCTGAGCTAGTCTGCCTGTCCTGTCCGTCGCCAAATTGGAAACCCTCCAAGTCAAATCTAAACACGCACTTAATAGAAATAGCCAAATCTCTCATACCGCTTTACTGGCTACAACCTAACGCACCGCCCATTCAACAGTTTCAGAACAAAGTTGATTTAGTGGTGCGATTTGAAGAATTATCCAGTTGGTCTACCTTCACTCATCATAAATTTCTCAAACTATGGTCGCCCTGGTTATCCTACCACCCAGGCAGCATTTTGTAGGGTTACCTTTCCTTCTTTAGAAGCATATCAGTCCTATTATAATAGCGGATGATTTATTATGGATCCCAACAGATGGCACATTTTTTTCCCTTTGCTCGGTGTTTACAAGGCAAGTTGTAATGTGATGATCCATGGTGTGGATATTGTCCGGATTCTGGGCCTCTGTTTATTGTGTGTCTGATAAATGAACACACAGACATCCCGTAACATTGAATAGACACTTTACGCACTAAGCTACTCCTGTGAAAGCCTCGTCTTTGTTTTCCAGACAAAGACATTCTCACAAGAATAATGCCCGATGTGATGGGATTTTTACATTTTATTTTTTATCACAAAACTTTTCAGTGTATAAGAATATAAAAACTGTATTAAAAAATGGAAGCGGGATTATAAATCTGTATGGCAAGTGGAATAGGTTTACACAATGGTATTAAACATGTTGATGGCTGTATCGTCACTATCATACCCCATGCTAAAAAATAAGAAAATTCCAATATACTTACTAAATAAACAAGAAGGAATGTGAAGACAAGGAGTAAGATTTATAGAAGTTGGAAAATAGATAACCTAAAGATTAAACTAAGCATACAGAAATACATAAGGAAACATATTAGGATGGATAAGGGGAATGTATACAAGTATCTATGGACAAATTAGTATTTTTGTAATTTGTTTTATATTCGGAGTATTTCCTTTGGCTTGTCTATCCTCGCCCAGTAAGTACAGTAAATCAGGTAATTGTAAGCGATTTTCCTGAAATACCTCCTATTAAGCATAATCTGCAGGAAGGTTTTCAAGACATTTATGTGAGATGAGCATTAAGTGTAGACTGTTTTACAGGTGATATTATGGTGTGCATCAATTACCGCAATATACATTTATAATAGGAGCACCCACTTCACTATGTGATCATCACCCATGAGATTCTCCTATCTGACTCTACCATGCATTACTGTGCACTCACCCACGATAAACCTATCAATTGTTATTACATACAAAGAGCTTCTGCATCTGTTTAAGCCGTAATTAGGAAATACCTACATAAATTAAATTCTTCTTTAATTGCCCGGTTCTGCACAGTCTAAGGCTCAGCGGCAGGTTCTCTACACAAACTAATTCCATTTCTAGTCCCTTTGTGTAGGCGGCAATTTAGAAGAATTTTTTTTTTTTTTTTTTTAATGGCAGAAGCAGCGAGGGGAGTTTCTTTATATCACCAACCCCCTCCTCTTGCCCTAAGCCTGAAGCTTTTTTTTTTTTCTTTTTAATTTTTCCTCCCAACTTTGTACCCTCTTGAGACTATGAGAGTGATCAGTAGCTCTTACAAAGAATGGTGGAGACAGAAGGATTTAGAGAGTGACAGATTGGGAGGAAGCACACAAGACATATAAAAAACTGCAAAGATGTATGTGATAACACAAGCTCCTGAGAATGGAAGCTTGAAGGAAACGTGAAGGAAATACATATGTATACACACAGTGCAGTATATCACATCTTCTATGTGACCACAATAAGTAGCTTTAGTAGTCATTTCTAATTGTTTTATCATTTATAATATAATAGTTGTTACATTGTAATACAGAGTATAACTTTAATCAACATTAAAAAGTTTGGTAACTTTTTAATCAATATCACTTATATTAATCACTATATTAAAAAAATTACCAAACTTTTTAATCAATATCACATTATATTAATGAATATATTAAAAAATTACCAAATTTTTAAGTCAATATCACTTAAATTAATCAATATACTAAAAAAAAAAGACCAAACTTTTTTATGGGAACACAAAGGGAGTGTGTTCAATAAACCTCTGCTTACAAGCAGGCTCCAAACTACAATGTCATTAGCATGTCCTGATATTCATTTGCATACACGCCATTAATCTTTACGAGTTTTTTGTAATTACTATCAGTGAATGCTAACAAAGCAACTAATCTCATTTACCATATAGCAAGCGTTCATGAGGTTGGAGATCTGCACCAATGTGTATATATAACACTATTCAAGCCTCTGGTTGTCACATTATAGCTTGTAGGCTATAATAGATCGGACACTGTGCTGCACAAACAAGAGGACATGTTAAACAGTCCAGGGTAAAACATGAACAAGTTAAGAATTATATGGAGCAGAATGACGGGCTATAAAAATTGTACTCCTGGGCATAGCAAGAGGGGATATCTATGAATGGGCACCATATGTTAGTTCCTCGAGTGCCCAATAAGCATTGCAAAATTCAAGGGGACATAAATTGGCATGCTACATAATCAAAATGGCCACCGATAGTCAATTTCCATACAGATTGCGCTGATTTATTCCATAGTATGTAAATGAGAGTTGAGCAATTGCTCTTTTCTGCCTACTATTTCTGTTGTATTCTCCACATGTGAACATACTCTTAAAATCTTCACAGCAAGCCAGCTTTACTAGAATTGTTTTTTTGTTTTTGTAGATTGTGAGCCCCACATAGGGGCATAGGGCTCACAATGTACATTTTTCCCTATCAGTATGTCTTTTTTGGAATATGGGCTGGAAATCCATGCAAACACGGGGAGAACATACAAACTCCTTGCAGATGGTTTTATGCCCTTGGCGGGATTTGAACACCAGGACTCCAATGCTGCAAGGCTGCAGTGCTAACCACTGAGCCACCGTGTGGCTCCTTCTTTACTAGAATTTTATACCAGTACCAATATTCCACCCATGGAAAGTGGAATAGGTCTAAGTGGTCCCTAGTTTTAAAAAACAGGACAAATGAAGCCAACCTTTTGAAGGACTCATTCCTACTGTATAGCCGTATATAGTCCAATACTTATACATATCACTGTGTCAGGACAATAGAGATTTTCTCCATGGGTTGTGTAATCTTATTATAGTGTGTTTTATATTGTAGCAATGTGTTGATCAGTTAAATAGTCCAGCCATATAATTATATTCTATGCCTCAGTATCACATTAGTAATAGAGAATCTGCCTCATTCCCTGGTCCCAGTCAAAAGGTTTATGAGAAAATAATGCAGTTTCTCATATACTGTAGTTTTCAGTCCCACGCATACAATATGTGTTGCTGCATAAAGAGGCATGTACATGGCCCATTTCAGAGATAAATATCCCCCGCACACTCCCACACATATATGTTGATTAAAGATCAGATCTGCTGTAAGCGGCTCGGTTTGTAGACCTTTCATTGCCGTGTCGTTCCTTCCTAGACTTTGCTGGTGTATACTAATTGGGTAGCTGGTGGGTTTATATGGTATCGCACATATAATTATTGGAAAAACACATTAGATTTTCATACATTATTCATAGAGCATATACAATGTGTGCTCACATGTATGTATTCATATGTTAGCAATAAAATCTAAGCTCATCTAATTGTTCGGTTAAAGGGCTTTTCCAGCCCCTTGAAACAGTTACCAATGGTATAAAATAACTAAAGGTGAAATGCTCACCTTATAAATTCCCTGCGCTCTTCTACTGGAACTTCATTGGTCTCCACTTGCATTTGCTTACCAATAACATGGCGCATGAACACCATTTAAGTCTCATTTTAAGGTTTCTCCAATTTTCTTGTCTCACTGGTAGGGTTGATCGATCGGGATCGGAAATGTTCAGATTTCGATCGGCGATCGAGTAAATTTTACGATCGCGATCGGAATTCCGATCACGATCTTTTCCAGCGGGATCGAGGTCAGAGGTTATTTCCCACAATGCTTGGCTACTGGCCAATCCTTGTAGGAAAAGCTGAGCCCAGTATACGGCACAGCAGGGAGGAATTGACAAAGAAACGGACACATTAACATCAATTAGTGCCCATTAACCCCCAGAAGAAGGCGCACACTGAAACACGCGTAGGGGAAGGGTCCTCTCTTACCTGGTGTCCAGCATACACTCCATCATGGGTATGAGCTTACTTTGTGACTGTGATTATGGGCTCTGAATTATTTCATACTATGGATATATGTTTTTTACTTACTCTGGGCCTGTAGTAACATTTTGTCAATATTCATTCACACCATAGACTTCTTTTACGGTATTTCGGCCAGTTTGTCACTGACAGCTTGTAATGGTGTTATCTATATCGCCACTTATTTGGCTATTCCATCATTGATAGTCTGTATTGGTGTTCTCCTTATTGCTTGGATCTATGCAGAGCATATTGTACTCTCTGCTTAAGCACTTACTCTTCTACCCATTGTGGATAGTGCTATTTGCTTGCCTATGTGTATCGATTTACTATACATGTGACTATATACAACACTTGCTAATACTAAACTTTTTATTTCTGGATACCTTTGGTATGTTGGATCCATTGGTTCTGTCTGTTGGTAACAATCCTTTCATTACCGTTTTTAATATTTTCTAAATAAAGATATTAATTTTATTCAAATTATTTTGAGTATTCCTCCCCTTTTTTCTGTTTTGTTAGCGCCCGTTAATGTCTATTATGATCAGTGTTTTTTTTTTCTGTTTTCATGGACACCTTCATAACAGAATCCAAAGGTAGTGTGAACCCTGCCCAACAGACTGGTCAATTAACCATAAAATACTGTATAGCAAAGAGAAGAAAATAGAGCAGACTGGGCAAACAAACTGATCACCAGCCTGAAACACTGCCGCTAGATAGCGGAGGTGGTCTGAAACCTAGGCAATGAGCTGTAAACACTAAGGAGACATATGCAGCTGTATCTGACAAACAGAAGGAGGAATACAAAGCAGTGTATTGGGTAAGACACTTCAGTTACCTTAAGCCATAAGTCTAAATATGATCCTGAGGATGGGAATACCCCTTTAATAGATACTGTCCTTGCCGGAAACTACTGCAGTGGACAAGGAGTGGATGCCGTCTGTTCCTATTCAAATAATAGGACCAGAGCTACAGCCGTATCCTCTGTATAGTTGTGAAGACCGGGCCTGCAACTCAGTTTTTATTACTACAGTGTTTTCCGTCACCCGGAGGTTGCTGTTACAGCTGAACTGTATGGCCTATGGGTTTTGATCCCCCACAAATCAGATACCTATGATCTATCCAGTGGATAGGTCATCAGTATGAAACATACATTAGGGGCTGTAAAACCCCATACACTGTCTAGGTGATGCAATGTAGGAAAGTACTGATACATATATTAAACAGACATGTAAAACATATTCCTCATGTCTTTGTACAGTACATAGAGAAAAAAATCCATCTCCCATAGGGACCATGGGAAAAAAGTATACTGTGCAGGTTGCTATTTTTACTGGCTGTCACCGTCTGCTGCATTATTCTAAGCAGGAAAGCTCATCTCATAACACATTGGGCTTTCTTTATGACTTGGGAGTCTATGGGGCCATAGGAGACAAGTGCCCAGATGAATCCTGTAGCTTCTCGATTCCAATGTGCTTTATTGGCTTCTTGGAGAGTGGTCTATGGAATAATAGAAGGCTCTTCTAGCCGATGGTGGGGGTCATATCAGAAACTTAAAAAAAATGGGAACCTGGTAAAATCCACTACATTTATTAGGAAGATATATTTTCATGTCTTTCTTATTGGCGTATACGGTCATAAGTAAGAATATTTGGAAATTGTATTTATTGGATTATAGAAGATGGAATTTGTAGGAACTTTATGTGGGAGTTTTTAAATAAAATCCTTGAAAAATTTTACAATGACAGTACCTAATAAATGATCTACTATACTGATAAGACTAAATATATTCATGCAGATTTTAATATGCACAGCGTGACTGTAATATTTTCCTAGTTTCCTTTCCACTGAGCTACCACTCACCGTTTTGCCATATTTTTTAATTTTGCTGTAGAAACTGAAATGTTAGGCCATAGGGGAAGTTCTGTTATATCTGATATCAGGTCAATGGAATTATCTGCATTAATAAATCCTTTTACAATGCTTTAAAAGGAGACTTTCTGAGAGATGACCCCAATACTTGGAGCTCATTGTAATGACAAGTCACAGGATTTGACAGCTATGACAATCATTTGCTACATTGTGGTCCCACATATATACATATGGCACTGTACAACCAAACATAATATGACCTCTGACCATAAGCACATGCTTGAAATACTCACATTCGATAACTCTTGATCATTGCATCATTCAATGGATAAGGAATTATATTCAGGAAAAGAAAAGACCTATTGTGCAGATGTCCGTATCCATAGAGTAAGGACAAATTCACAAAACTGCATGCGGCCTACAGAACAATGACACTATTATGTCAGGGTGGTCAAGTTAAAAAAAAAAAAAAGTATGTATATAAAAAAAAAATTGTATTCCCACATGCTCCCTATTCATTTGTAATTCTGATACTGTAACCTCAATATATTATTCGTACGAAAAGGAAAAAAGAATCCTAAAAAGTCAAAGGAAAATCCAATTTTGATTTAAATTATTCTTATTTGAAGGATCTATAGCTAGTGTACCACTACAGCAACGTAGTATAAAGACTGTGCTATTGTTATTTTTCATGTATGAACCCAGGCAAACAGCTATAGGGGTGCACATGCCCTGGAGCCTGAAATACATATAACACCATACAGTATTATAAATGGCACATTGTAAGGTCCCCGCTACAGATTTTACACTGGGATTCAGGAACTGTAAATTACACCAAAGATTGGACATTCACCTAATTCCATCATGTCATGATACATGATTCTGTAAACTTAATTTCACATTCAGATATCAGAACTGGGGAGTTGAAAGAGATGAGTTGTATCACATTGATACCACACATATGGTTTGTGTGCCAGTTTTATGCTGAAAAAAAAAGTTGTAAATTATGCACATAACATACTTGTACAATAATTCACAAGGTATTTCTTGCCATTCACCAATTTTGCAAAAAGAGAGACATTGAGCGCTCTGAGCGTAGTATATGAGACACGTTCTGAGGAAAAACAATAATTTGTTTATAAGATGACCAGTTGCCCTATCACCTTGGAGAGTTGTGAGTAGTCACAACCCCTTTTGGTTGCTTTCTGAAGCAGGATCAAGGTGAGAGTGGCTGCAGATCCAACAAGACACCGGAAAACCGGAGAGGAAACGAAGGAAGGCCAGGAACCAAATGTTCTTGTTGGGGTAGAGATCTGTGCTCACTGGTAGAAGAATGATGTGAAGACCATATTGTCCAATGTGAAAATATATTTATTACAGAAGGGTAAAGGAGCACGACGCGTTTCGGGCCGTTACAGGCCCTTTCTCAAGTACAAATAGTGTATTGTATGTCTCTGAGGCATCAGCAGGTCTTTATTTCATCATAACTAACTAGATAGACACACGATACACTCTTTGCACTTGAGAAAGGGCCTGTAACGGCCCGAAACACATCATGCTATTTTACCCTTCTGTAATAAATATATTTTTGCATTGGACAATCTGGTGTTCACATCAGTCTTCTACCAGTGAGCGCAGATCACTACCCCAACAAGAACCTTTGGTTCCTGGCCTTCCTACATTCACCAATTTTGAAAAGTGGTGCCGTAGTTGGAGTGAGCATGGTTTCTATCTGTCCAACAAATTGCACAAGTTGCTGCATAAATCTGCTCATAGGAGGCATAGATATCATTTTTTGTCTTTAATACAGATCAAAATGTGTCAAATTTATTAAACCTTGTGGCATATTTTACTCCACTGAACTTTGGTTTAAGACTGGCATATATGAAACTATTGTCCATTGGATATTTAATTTCATCCAATCATTGATTGTCAGAAATCTCCCCTATAAGGCAACCATAAATATTACAAGGAGGCACAAAAAATACTGATTGAACTAGAGGTAACACTGACAAAGCCATTCTCATTTTAGTCAATATTGGCCAATACAGTCATAAAAAGAGATATTTCATGAGAAAATTTCAAACATGGCCAACGTCCTTCCGGTAATGTCGCTCATTAGTGATCCAAATGATTGTTTGTTGTTAAAGTTCACCCAATAAATGGTCATCATGATTGTAATTGTCCATATTCATCAACTTTAGTTTAAGGGCACTTTTAGACTCCCATTATTACAGTCTGTTGTTCTTATCCCTCATAGGATGAGAGCAATAGACTTTAACGGTGATAAAGTCTATTGCTCTCCATCATGTTTGTTTACTTCTCGAATGGAAAAAAAAAAAGTTTAACTTTATTAGCATTCAATAATGTACAGAAAGGAGTTACGGAAAGAAAGACCAATCTATTGACATAAAAATGTCACAGGCTCACCCCTCCATCCACCATAGAGAATAAATGAAGAGACAAAAAAAAAATCAACAATAAAAATAAAAGATATTACAAATATCTAAATTTTTAGGCTAAAGATTGGGGTAAAAACAAATCTAGACTATTATAGCAATCTTAAGCAGGGTAGAATATCTCCCATGTGGTCATTTCTTTCTTAAATTTCTTATAGTTAACACTCTTTTCAGCTACAGAGAGGTTTCATATACACAATAATATTGATTGATTTTACCAATGTCTGAATCAAAATTCTGCCAATTCTGGGAAGGATTTTTTAATTCCATATCCTAGAAAGTAGTCTAAACACCAAAATGCTGTGATGATGGGACATTCCATCATATATGAATCAAACTGGCTTTACTATTCTATAACCATCCATATAGTTCTGAATATGACTTGCGTTAGGTTCACACTAGCATTGCCTAACCATAGTTCTGGTCCATCAGAAGACCATAACAATAGAGAGGCATACCACTAAAAGACCACAACAGATTCCATTGACTATAATGGAGTTCATCATCCGTCTGTGCAGGATGGAAGACTTTCATCCACGGATTCAGACAGATACTGCAATGGAGTCTCCAAGGGAAACTTTAGTGCAGATATGAACATAGCCTTAGCCAAACTAAATAGTGTATATTAACTACATCTACAAGAAAATACATCCAAATGTTGACTGATGCAGTAAAACTACACATTCGGTTGGCATATATTTATCTTAAAATCTCAGCAATAGTGACAGGACATGCTGAGATGTTATGTTTTCTAAATCTTAGAACCAGCTAAGCATTATAGGACTGCAGTACACAATGCCAACAGCAATATCACGTAGCAGTATGTAAGACATATATATGCCATGAAAGGCATCTTTATTAGATCCATTATCTATGAGCCATTGTTCTAAATTATTCATCTTATATTTATTATTTACAGTGTCTTTATTATGCAAGATTTGTAATATATATGTCATTGATTTCTGGGTTAAATATGTGTTTTCCCTTATGACTCCACGAAGTGTCAAGTCAGAACTTCTGATGTGGATGGCAAGCACTTGTACCGTAAGACACTGCCAAGATAAAATTCTTGATGTGCCCTTTGTCATCTATTCAAGTTCTTTTTTCATTATCTGTTCTGTTTTGCCACTTAATCTCATTTTGGTTTCTAGATGTGTTTTGTGTAGAAATAAGCAAATTAGTTTAGTGAAATTTAAGATTCTTAGACATTTTCTCATTCTGAACTGTTCAGAAAGGTCATTGAATTAGAGGAATCTTTGATTTATCTCAAATAAAATTTGTCTTATGTTTTGACGTTAACTATTGTATAAAAGAATCTTCTTAACTTATGGATGAGGCAGTCTTTCAAATTTTCTATTACTTAATTTAATTTTGCCGCCAGTTCAGATGAGAGTTAGGTCCAGTTCACATCTGCGTTCCGGGTACTCCGTTCCCCTGTCTGCATGAAAAATGCGGAGAGAAAGCGCTGCAAGCTCTCCGTATTTTTCACGCGAAAACTGAGCGGAAACCACACATACCCCATTATAGTCTATGGGGCCCGCAGGTTCCCTAAGGCAACTGCTTTTTTATGTGGATTAGTTTTCCATTTGGGGGTCCCCAAGCAGACTCACCAAATGGAAAACCATGCGCAGATGTGAACCGGGACTTAGATGACCCAATTGTCATTCTTCCTTTTTTCAGGCAAGATAATGTAATTTATTTCCAATGGGTAATCTTGGCTGCTGGTATTCACCACCCGAATACATGTTATCAACACTGATGTCATGTACATGGGCCAGCAGAATCGGTGGTCATTACTGCACAACTGCAATATGTAGACTATGCGCATGCGCTGAGACTAAGAGGCAGGTACAGCAGAAAAGCTAGGCAATGATACAAGCTTAGAGGTGTATAAGGTGACAGCTAAAGAGAGGTGCAGACAAAGCAATCACAGCGAATGAATGAATGAATGAATGAATGAATGAATGAATGAATGAAATCTCACGCTCAATTCTTGAGCAGCCCGGAAGTGCATAAGTAAACTAAGCGGCATGTACTGAGTGTCTCAAGTAGATTAAAAAAAATGCTAAGAGCCAAGAATTTGTCAGTAATACAGTATATATACACATCAGATTACTACATTGATCTTCCTTGGTTAGTCAGGGCAATGCCTTTAAAGGGTAACTCCACCAGTGCTGTACTTATCATTTTACCCTTGGTGTAATGTATATCGCTGCACTGACAAGCTATTTTAGTTTATTGTGGGCTTGCTTGTGCTTGTAAGCCAAGAATAGTCACAACCACAAAATGAAAAGACAAGATGGTAGACTTAACAAATGCTGATACAGGATTAGGATATCTGACTGTGATATCTCAGTTCCGAAATATAATAAAAGGAAGCCAGGTGGCATACCCCATAGTATATATACAGTATGGCATCAAGCTTCACCTAGAGGTAGTAACCTAATGTACATAAGTAAAAAAGGAGAACCACTGGAAATGATACAATTTCTGACTACAAATACAAGGGATTCCTTTGTATAATATGTTCCATAATGAATTGTCTAAAGATGGTTGCTTGCATCTTGTACAAAAAAAAAACAAAAAACCAAATTGTCTAATGAAAATGAATATCAAAATAGACAAACAAAAAAAAGTAGGTGACTAAAAACTTGCAATAAAAATCCAATAGAAAGGGGAAATTGTCCATGTTATTTTAAGCAGCATACGGTACTCATGGCAAGATGGAAAGATCATCTGGAGGAGCAGACATTGTCAGGTCACTGCCTTACTCCTCAGAGTTTTTCATTCAGTTGCTGGGTCATGAACTAGATCGGAGACCACACCGTACTTACAGGGTAACTAGGGTAGATGGAACTTGTATCTATACCGCTTCTTTCATGCTATATCTCTAGTGAAATCACAGTTGTCATACCTATTGCTAATAGCATCTCCTTGTCTACACAATATCATAATCTCTTTTCAAAAGTCACTAAGATATTTATCCTGATTTGACGCCATTACTTATTCTCCTTACAGCTATCTGTCTTGATATTGTAGATGTCATTCTCTCCATATCAATTCCATATGTTCAAGTTTAGAAAAAGAGAAATATTCCTCACTGACATGTTCAGTTAAAGGGCAAATCTGAAGCTTGTAACCTGCTGTCTGAATACTTCTGGGCCAGACACCAGCAACTAGTTAACCCCTATACTATCAAATGAAAAATACAAATCAAAATGTTCAGTCCAAGAACATACAGTATTCCACGGTAAGGATTGTGCTCTATATACAGATCTAATTTTTGTCTAGTTTTAAGGCACATGTTAGAGTCAAGGATAAGACTAGATCCTACCGCATGAGATTTAGGAAAGCATTTCCCATAGAACTTTTTTGACTTGCGTCAACTCATAGTCCAATCATTTCCAGTAAATATGATAACTACACAGTATATGGAGTCAAAGTAGCCATCTAGATAAAAGTCAGCTTTTACCATAGAAACAGCACCATTCATGTCTATAGGCTGTATCTAGTATTAGGGTTTACGGCTTTACGCGCGCTCCCAATTGAAGTGAATGGGATGTGTTTTGAAGCGCTCGCATGTACGGGTCTAAATGAGTGGCGCACTTACGCTGTGTGAAGGGGCTCTTACAGCTTAGCCCAATTTACTTAAATGGGAACGGAAGTAGATAACCAGACATGGACAAGGATAGTGCTGTTTCTGCGGGAAACCAACATGTTTGTAATCCTGAATAATCCCTTCAATAATTATTGCATTTCCTGTTTCAGAGTATATGGACATACAACAATAGGTCTAACAATAACAATTGGGTAATAGGTTTATCCGCTTATGGCTGATTTTCCGCTGTGTTTTGTAACAGTTGAGTCAGTATTACCTTGACCACCTTTTTTTTTTATCATTGACACTGACTTTCAATGGAAGAGTCTAGTCTGAGAAAACGGAAACATGTTTCAAAATATACAGCATATTCTTTTTCATAGATCATGGGTAGCATTCACCCAAGTTCAGTAGTGTGAATAGAGCCTTAGACAATGATCAGTTAGAATTTTTGGGAGAGGAGAACCCAACAACAAGTGTTCAAGTCACTTGAAGCTCCACGAGAGAACAATTGACGCCTTCCACAAGCCTGAACATCAATGAGACAGAAAGAGATTGTTCAGTAATTTGCCTAAACTCGACAACCTAAAAACCACTTATTAATCTATAGTCTCTTACTCAATACTCATGTACCAAATGTGACCAATCGGATGAAAATAATTGTTTATATTGATTGTATCTACTCTAATTTAGAAGTCTTAGGTATATTGTACTGGGTATGTATAGATTAGGTTTATATTACAGTACATGGACATTACAATGGCATAGGAGGTTATACATATACTATCTTTTACTAAAAGACTATATGATAAATAACATTTATATAGACTAGTATAGAATAGGTAAAACAGGCCTTTAAAATGAAGAAAATTACAATTAAAAAAAAAAAAAAAAAAAAAAGGACACATTCGGAAGAGAAAAGCTTCTGCTTGGATACAAGAAAGTCTCAATTTATTGATTAACCCTTAAATTAAAGCTAAACGACTTAAGTTGTGTATGTGCCATGTTCTCAGAGAATCCACGCTGTCAGCATTGTGAATCAGGGGGATTGTCCTGCACTAATTTGACTCCCATTTACAATTACTGTAGCAAGTGACAGCAGTGTCACTCGCTAATTATCTTATGAGCACCGCATGGCATGGTGTCCTTCACTAGACGGATTGTAATTAGACTTGGTGGTGTTTAGTAACCAAGTACTTAATAGAAGATAATGCGCTTTCACTGCACTGCAGCTTTTCCTGGATCTCCTGATGTATCAGGGCAACTATTGATTTAGATGGTAATGTTAAATATCTGCTGTGGCTATTACATGTGTCATCAAATTAAGGAATGTATCCCCAATCCCATTACTTAAACATTTCCAAAATACAGTTTAAAATGGACAACCCCTTTAAGAATCTAAACCCAACAGTCACCTAATATGTCAGTCATTAGCAGACCAAGCATTGCACATTATAATGCCAAATATTACATAAAATGGTAATGTGGGTATTTCTGATGGGATTATTGCAACATGCTTGTTGTATGAGAATAATAAGGTTCTGTTCAAGGAGTGAGAACTAGAAGCATTAACAAGTTAATTTAACCTACACTAATGGGTGTTGCAGGAGTTCTCTTTGGACTCCAGCAGGCCACCATCTGGACACAATTGATTTCCTATTCAAGGCATTAGTTAGCCTTATCATATTGACAAAATGGCTTCCTCCACCAGTCTTGACAAGAAATGAATGAATGCAATTTGTACATTCTCGTTTGCAAGGTTATGACAAAAAATTCTAATTGCATTTGCATTTGTGAAATACTAGCCTTCCGTTCTTTCTCTATTTCTCAATCACGCATAAAGGCATTGCTGACAAATCATCACAATAAAAAAAAAAGGAAAAGAAAAACACTATGTAATTTAGTGATCTGGAATAAGTGTCCAACTGACTTCAAAAACCACCCATTAAATATAATCATCCATTTCGTCAATTCTAAGAGCAGGTTCTCCAGGCATGCACCTGGCATACAGCTGAGTATACAGTTATCATTGGAGCTTATACCTTGTGGATTTTAATAGCAGAGGGTTGTGCCTCCTGGCAGAAGTAACATTAACAAAGATAACGTGTGTGGATAACAAGGTAGCAATGATATGTATCAACAAAGCTGGAATTCTGGAAACTCATTCATCCCGAAAGTTCTAAGTTATTTGTATGGACTATCAAAGCTTTTAGTGACAAAATAGTTTTCATATTAGTAATAAATGATGAACTAACACCAAATTCAATAGGGTAGGAAGGATATGTCACCTCTCTTGATATGTCTGGTTTAACAAATACTTGTATTCCCCATGAAATAAAAATATGTTTTGCTGTTCCCCTTCTTATTCCTACTAACAATGTATATGAAAGTTACCATACAGGGCTCACAATGTACATTTCTGTTTTTCCCTATCAGTATGTCTTTTGGAATATGGGAGGAAACCCACACAAACACAGGGAGAATGTACAAACCCCTCGCAGTTGCCTTTGGCAGGATTCCAAACCAGGACTTCAGCGCTGCAAGGCTGCCGTGTTAACCACTGAGCCACTATGTTGCCCCTATGATGAGAGTTACCATTCTTCGTCTCAAAGAATGGGAACATCATTGGACAACATCAAAGTGGACATGCCCCCCAATAGGTACCACCTAGTAGTCTTTTACCTTTTTAATATAGTTCTGGAAGGAATATAACAATATAGAGTTCTTAAAGAAAAGATTATTCAAAATTGTAATTTTGTAAAATCACAATTGTATTACTTTCATAAAAAACAGATACAAGACTTAACAGGTTGTCTTTAAATGCAACATTCAGTAGATCATCGTTATAAGTAGCCATAAACGTCATAAAATGATATAGTTCTTCTTAGATGTGTTATATTATTGATCCTAAAAAAGAATAAAAGGTAAAATATAATAGTAAAAAATAATGGGGCAAATTTATGAGAACTGTCTATAGAAAACCTGTCTTAGCTCCCCATAGCAACCGGTCACACCAAAAGCACCATAAGAAATGAAAGCTATTCTGTGATTGGTTGCTATGGAAAACTAAGGGAGATTTTGCTTTTTTATAAAAAATTTCCCAAATATATCCTATTAAATTTGTTATTTTATACATATACAGTGGTCTTTTTCTATCATTCTAAAGACAGCTTTTAATTTTGCAAAATCTGCCATATACTTAGATGAACGTGTTTGCTTGTCATTGGAATTAATTAGTAGACTAAGGATCAATCAACTAGAAATGGTTTCTTTCTTCTTGATGGACTCATTGACCTGATTTATTAACATAGGAAACATTCAATGGAAAACAAACAAAAAAAGATATATCCTTTATAGATAGGAAGATCGTTGTAAGATAGTTGTAAGGGCTGAGTATAGCTACACTAAGCCTAAATTCATTTGGAGGCCTAGGTCAGGTCCAGATTAGATCCCAGCTAAAGGGGTCACTTGTTGGTGGCAGATGGACTTCCACAATTTTATCAAAGTGCGTGCTAAGAACCATATATATATATATATATATATATATATATATATATATATATATATATATATATATATATATATATATATATAAGACATAGCAGTAATATTGCTCAGCACTTTAGCAGAGTTCCAGTGCAATTATTTTGTTTGCATAGATAGATAATACTGTAATATAGAGTAAATATATTAATTTTTACTTAAACATACATAATATACAGATTAAAATTTTATATAATATAAATATTTAATAATATAATATTCAAATGTTTTATGTCTGCCATCTGTATGCATACACCATAACTATTGCACCATACAGCTAGGTTGTATTTATAAGTCATCCATTAAAATGACTGTATTTCTTTGCCATTTATGTCAGCTCACTACTCCTGAAGTGACAGGTCATCAAGATGATCATATTTTCGCTGCATAAATTGCTAAAAATATCTAATATTATTTCTTCCCAATATTCTCTCCATAAAACTTAAAATAAACAAAATAACAACCTGTTTTGGTACCATATGAATGTCCAATCCTATGCCATAAAAAATCATAAAATATAATATAAAAAAAAAGTTTACGCTTAAAGTGTAAGGTTTAGGAGAGATGACAATTTTTAGCTATCAAGGGGTTAATGTTATTTATAAGGGCTCAGACACAGACCTGTAAGATTCCCATCTCAGAGGGTGTTCTGCCCATACGGTAGTGCCAAGTCTTTTTACTTGTTAGCCAAAAAGAAACCTAGTACAGTATCATTTAGCAGATCGTATGAATAATTCCTTTAACACAAGTTGTACGTCTCCACCGCGCTCGACCATATCAGTGGTTAAATACATTAAGAACCACAGCAGAAATGTAGCATGTATCCATCCGCTATGGTAAACCTTTCACTTAATAAGTCATGTTTCAGAATCAGTTGCTGCAAATAGAGCCAGCTCAATACTCAGAAACTGAGACGTGAAGGAAAGTGATCATGAGAGCTGTCTCAAAGATTAACGATGATCTTGGAAATCATGACCCATAAAGAAGGCTAATAAAGTGATAGGATGGTGGTTGGATGTATTGGAGACAAGAGACTATTTTCCTGTAATTCATCCTAGACATCAAAGCAACACTCAGTAAGAAATGTTCATATAGTATATTGTTGAGAGCCGACCCATTGGTGGTGGCAAAGACATTGGCAAGTGCGATGTGACGCTTGGAAATGGTCCATAATCACACTTGCATTAGAATTCGGCTTTTGGAAGCACTTGAAAAAACTTAAAGGAGACTGGGATTAGTTACATGGAAAACGTTGAACCAAATAACAGATTTGTACTAGGATTGTAGTTAAAACATAGGCCGATTTGGTTCACAGTGTCCATAAGCTTCTGGCCTTAGGCCAACCGAAAATTATGGGTTCAACAGGTTGAGCGACACCTTATAGACTTCTAAACACGTAAATTAAGTGAAAGGACTCAGATAAACAGTCTTTCATTACACAGATACCCCTTAGATAATCAGAATTCTGCTAAATCCTGTATAAAATTAACTAAGTTTTCCTAGAATACAAGCCTTTACCGTAAATAAGTTCCAATACCCTCTGCAATATGCTATTGACATCATGTAAAAAGTAAATTACAGTCTATCAATACTAATTACAAAACACTCAATACTTTAATCTAGACCAACCATTTCTACGGCTTGAGAGGGATCTATTTATCAAAGTTTTCTACTATTTTATCTCTGGTTTTATCAATACGGGTCACTTTTGCTTCTTCCAGATATACACAGAGGTTCCTATAGTAGGGAAGCAATAACTAAAAAAACAATTAATACTATACAAAGAAGATCATTACTGTATACTATATATCATGGTAAAACAAGTAGTGTAGAGGGAAAAATACACTTAAATAGGAAACTTTAAGTAGTAGACAATTTTAATGTTTAGGGTATAGGTGGCAGAATTAAAGACACAGTTGACTTGTAAGTGATATTAGTTGCATCTTCCTTCCTTCCTTCATTTATTTACAGCCCCCCCCCGATATGCAGTTTGCAACATCCTTCTACTGTAATTTGAGGTCTAGTAATATATGCTGGCTTTCAGTTTTGTCTCCAGGTTGCCGTTTTCTCCTACTATGTCACGGTTGTATTCCTGGTCTCATTTTACCTTTTACAGCCCATGAAGGATTCCCTCACCCTTGTGATAACACTCCATGCTCAGAAATGTGTGTTTCTCCCTATCTTCTCCTTTGTAGACTCTGCCATGGGTTCTTTCCTTTCTCTCTCCACAGTCATATACAGCCTAAGTAACTTATCCGCACCCCCTATAGATAGCTATGGATGTCTTTTCCATTTTGACTACTGTGTTGTGTGATCTGCTCTTTCTGAAGACATTGATGCTTCCCCTTCTCCTCACTCTGATTTGCATGTACAGCCTCATTCCTCTTCCTGTTACTATCTCTAACTGTACGAAAAGGGAGACAGAAAGTGAAGCGACAGGCCTCACAGCCAAGAGCACGGAGTGCTGCTGAATCTATGCCAGAAACAGCAGGAGAACTGGTTGCGTGAAGATGTTATACAGACTCTATACCAGAAAAATTAGAGGAAAATGTTAATGAACTTGAATAGGAAGTTAATTTAGTTCCTAAATGTGAATTTAAGTAACACTTCCATCCAACAGTACAGAATACAGTAATACAAGGACTGGTGTGAATGATGCCAATCACAGTGCTGCAAAATATGTTGGGATAATAGTATCAACAGGAAATAGATATCAAGCGTTAATCTCTAGATATTTCCATGTGCTCAACAAAAATCCAATTGTATCATGGAAGTGATAAAAGCTATTTAGAATTTTCCACCTACCATGACTATGGGCATAGTCACATACAGTCAGATCTACCATTTGCTTATTACTATCATACAAGCATCAACAGTTTCCAATATACCAACTAGTATATGCTTAACATGAATTATGCTTGTTTTGTATGTGCTAAAGACTTCTATGTTTCTTAGTCTATTTGTTTGCTCAGAGCTATATACATTTTCTGTGTTCATTATAAACACAGTTTTGAGCCCTCATAATGATTGTGACCCCGACTTCACACATCGCGTTAGATATATCTGTTGTTCTTTTCCTTACATTGATACATGAAACATTGTAGCAGACACTAGAACACTAATAAACTGAAGACTTACTAAAACTGAATTCATAGACACTCTCCATGAGCGGGGGATCATATACATGTCATATGATGTTACTTTGTTTCAGCAGAGCATTCACATTGAAGTATAAGGAAAGCTTGTATTAAACCTAAATTCCTGATATACACCATTCCATTATATTGACTCCTATATTGAACAGGGGTCTACTTAGAACTAATGCCAGGACTATTCTTCCATCATACCTCAAGTTTATAAATACACGTAAAGTTGCTGTGTGCCATATTTAGGTAACCAAACTTTTTGGGGGCATTAAAAAGATTATCCCAAGATTGACATTTACCTATTCAGCGATATAGGTGGCTTCTACTATCTTCAAAATGTATGGGAGTGAAAGAGATAGTTGCGTAGAACGCCATCTTCATCAGTCCGATAGACTTTGTACATGCAAGACAGTGGCTTATTTCAAATGAGAGATGAGACCCAATTCTTGAGATTGAAGTGAACCAAACAGTGGGACTTCTAGTACTCAGACACTTATTTGATATCCTGTACTGATCTTGGGACAACACCTAAAGGATACATCTTTGAGATATGGGAATGGGCGTTGACAATGGTTTTTCTTTACATGAATACACATTTTTATAAATTTAACATTTTACTGTCACAACTATCAGTGGATTTTCCATAAGGGTATGTACAACCTTTGCTGTAGTGTTAATATAATCGAAAAATTGTAAGAATAAGTGTAATTGGAAGGGTGGAGTTGGGTCGCCATTCAGTTTGGGAGCTACAGGTGCCAGCTGTTTTAGGATAGACATTATTTTACATGGTATGGCTCATATCTATAAAATCTGTAAAGTTCCTACAAAACCTGTAAAGTTCTGGTAATTTCCTAAGACATTCACTAGAGTATTTCATTCATAAGAAATTACACGGCTATTGGATTACATTTGACATCAGTCTCCTTCTCTCTATTGCAGTTTCCATGCATGTGCAATGATGAAGCCCACTTCTCTGGAGAATAGAATCAGCATTCATGAGAGTACTCCTAATTTACAGCAGTACCACCTTCTGCATAAAACAAGTGATCATTGTATTAAATTCAAACAGTGACAACACACAGTTTCGGCTGAATCCAGCAGGGTGTTCCTGGCCAAAGACTGGATAGAAGCCAATAATAAATCCTCCAATTCAATCACGTGTTGTTCTGTCCATCTAGGAATGTCGCTCGTGATGCGATTTTAAATTTTCAGCATTTCAGTTCAACCATTGAACCAAGAAGCTATTACAGTAGCTTGCTGGCAATTTACCCTAAAGCATGATTCACGCCAGTTACCTCAAGATCCTTGGATGGTTTTATGAGAATATTACCAAGCAAAGATGATCTTACCAACACCCACCAAACCATCTAATTGTCTTAGCAGTTTTTCGTACCCTCATAGTTAATCTGATGTCAATGTTTTCCTATATGGCCTGGTATACTACTTAAAACCGGATGAATGATCTCACTCTTCATGGATTTCTCATTTTGCAGTAGCTAATCCTCTTAAATTACTTATACGACTAAGAAGAATATTTTGAAGGCTTACTACTGTCGCCTCCTTGGGCTTTATCAGTAAGCATCTTGGTTTGGTGGGTTCACATCTGCCTTGTAGAAGTAGAAAATTGAAAATGATGAAGAACTAATGGACACCAATGGAATCCAATGAAATCTACTATTACTACTACTACTACGACGACGACGACTAAGGTCACTAGCTTCATGCTATTTTTCCCAGCAAATGTGATCCTGGAACAGAACATCTGGTGCAAATGTGAACTCTGCCTTAATATTCTTTCCATGACACATAACATTGCCATATTAGCAAAAGTTTTGAACTCTACAACCTCCTGAAGGGCATTATTGCATGGTGGAAAATGTGCCATATGGTGGGAAAAGATGACACAAAGTAAAATATACTCCAGTTTACATGTGTTTTCTAGTTGAGAGCAAAGTATAGTGCATCCTAATGACTCTGTATCTCCTAGTGTTTGGATACAGGATAAGAAATTTTAAAGAAAATATGAAATCAATCTTAACGTCCGCATTAAACGTGTTCTGCGGCACATGAAAGAAAAAGTTGGGTAGACGAGAGTGGCACAAAGAGACAACGCCTAAGTTGATCAAATATTTACCTCTTGGGGAACAATGGTTTATCGCATGGGCGGAGTTATAATCTACTGCAGGGTGGGGATGTCGTAGGAAAGACTTGTACCAATATCTATCAATCATATCATTTTTATTTTACATTTTGTCTATTACTACCTTACAATTTTATTAAAGCAGTTGTACAAGTTATGTATTTGACAACTGTATATGATATGTAAGTATATTGTTAAAAATACTCAGTTTTGAATTGGAAGTATAGTATAGGGAGATGCGGCCTTTCAATAAATTCAAGAAGCCTAAATCTAAAACAGTCCTATAGAACCTTTACAATTGTAACTCCCGTCACCATTCCCATCATTATCATAGTGAATATTTTGGCAACACAGTAATATTTAGTACGACCAAGAATGGACAATTTGGTGCTTTCGCGTTCCTTGTTGGGACCAGGCCAGCCAAGTTCTTGTCACTCCTTGTTCAATCTAAGGTCCACCATATGTGTGTTGCAATATACATACATTTACAACCAACTAAAGCAAATGACTGCATTATATCATTACTCTTTTCTTACATCTCTGCTAAATGTGTTTTTATAGACAAAACCACAGTCTGCTTAAAAATCAAAGTTTATTTTCAATATCATTCCTGAATTTGTTGAAACAAACCCAGTATTCCTGGCTCCATGTCATCTCCTCCATGTTTTCCATCTTTCACACTGCAATCTTGTTCACAATATCTCGAGTGCCAAATGAAACAAATAGTCTTGCTGAGCCCAAATGGACCTAAATGTGATGTTCATAAGGAATGGCAAATTTATAGACCTAGAGTAGAGAGGCGTGCAACCATTTGCTAGCACACAATCGAGCAACCTGCAATACCCAACGACGAATAAAGACCTATAATGCAGTATATTAGAATTTGGAGGCAGATGAAGCAACAGCTGACAAATGAACCTGGATGGCACGAAGAACAACTAGGGGCCATGTAGTACAGAGCCAGGATCAGTCAAGGCAGACATGAATACTGCTTTATTTCACGTCTTCCCAGTTAACGTGCATTGCTTTTTTCCCATGCTATGTCCACACACTTCCATGACACCGTCACTTCCTTAGGATTATCTGTGGAGTGTGATCTAGTTGCTGAGCTGAATATTTAAACACTGTGCTGTGTTTTAAATGAGAGGGTGGGGAAGCAAATCTCCATGGCTCTTTCACAAATGCATGGTGTGAAGAAAAAAAAAAGAAGAAATCCTGACGACAAGACATTCAGCAAACCTTCCTCCAACCAGAGAGGGCTTTAACGCAGGAATTGTCTAGCAACCGGGGGTCGGAAATGGGAGTTGGAACATGAAAACATTTTCTACTGTGCTGCTGTCAGTGGGTGAAAAATGCACTAATAATTCTTATCCAAATCATCAATTGGTACCACATTTCCATGAACTATATCCCACCACACTAGGTGACAGATAGAATATTATCCTCTTAAAGAACTTTACCGCCATTACACGGCAAATAATAACCACGTCATTTCTATGACAAACTCGAGACGAGAGCTTTTCTTATATTTTTCTCCATTGAAGTGAAGATCTGCTCACTATGACCTATAATGGGTTAAACACAAAAGCTGTTAACTCTTTAGAGCCCATACGGCCCTCTACCACCATCATGGGAGTTCATTATTTGCCACTCCACCATATGCAACAGTATAAACAGGAACAAAGGAAAGAAGTATCTGCATCACTATCAATCTGCCAGTCATTTCTTGTCATTATTAGCATCTGGATAACATGAAGTTTCAGGCGCTCCACCGGAGATGACATTTTTTGGACTGGTATATAAGTTTGGAACTGCATTGCCCATGTAATAACAGCAAGATACAATAAAAGCCATTAAAATGGGATTGGCTGAACAGTGTATTGCCACCAATTCAGCTATGACAGAACATCTATAGCAGAGCATAGGGTGGTTCTGGAGCAAAGGCACGTCCTGTCTGTCTTGGGTGTCATCTCTGTATTTAAATGAATTAAAGCAGATCTCAAGACGCACTTTATGCACATGATGATCCCCAACCAGGAGGAATCCTAATGCCTGCACCCAATATACAGCCAGCTACGTGACTTGGGATTGATTTATGTACTACAGCATGGGCAATATAAGTTGATAACAACCTGATCCATCTCATAGTAAAGCAGTTACCGCATACTCATTTTGTGCTGTTATTTTCCAACTATACTAGCCCTTACAGCTAGAAGAGACCACTTTACAATACGTAAGCTATCTTAGTTCAGAACCATAAAAGCAGAAAAATAGAATATCTGTGTTTTCCCATGGAACATAATTAATAAAGAGTTATTATCGTGCCCAGTATTCCCATGACTCCATGCAATAAAACCAGATTACGTCCATTCTAGTTAAGCAATGAACAAATAGCTGTATTTGAAGAAGTAGGGGATTATTTCTTTATAGTATATAAGAAATCACAGTGTAACAATTGAAGTCTAAGTTAAGAACATGGATCATTAAGACACAGGCTTGTGAACCTGCTGCTGGATACAAGACACAATACAATCACTTCCATCATAGAGCAAATGGCACATTTCAATTTTAGGTTGGTATGGAAGACTTACATTGAAATGATGTTCTTGGACAGGTCGGTGATGTTTAAGCTTGCGGTTAACTCAGTTGAATTGAATTCCAAGAGGGGGAATATGTTCCCATTGTCCACTTTGTTGCAGAGAATTTCAATTTTGCTGCACACACAATTAACAGGGCAAGCCACAACCGAACCCATGTAGTCCAGCATAATGCTCCATAGTAAGAAAATCCTCCAAAAACTGCACTTGGTAGGGCACGGAGACACATCCATTTCAGACAGATGTTTTCAACCCCAAAAAAAGGGGGGGGGGATAGAATGGGAAAGGAAACCAAGACGAGGAGATATCTCAGCCTTTTCTCTTGATAAGCAATCAGATGCAAAATCCTCTTGCAGCTAAAGTCATCCTGAAATGGCTTAGACGCACACTGCTTTCAGCCCACAGAGATGCATAGTGCCTGATGCTGCTGCTGTCTTGTTGATTCCAGATTGTTGGTTTTATTTGTTTTTTTTTCCAGGAGATCTACAAGACTTCTGAGGAATGCAATAGAAGATGGGGGAGACAGAAAAAAACGGGTGCTAAAGTCACCAAGTCCCACCTACTGGGCAGATTTCAAACTGTCACACCTGCAAAAAAACAGAAAGAGAGGAGGTGGGGTGCGGGGAGAGGGAATCAGGGAAAGGGAGTGATACACATACAAGATCAGAGATCAAACAGCACCATTTGTAACCTGATGTATGCAAAAAAAAAAGACAAATACATTACACCTCCCCTATAAAAAAACGACAGTTTTCTCCGCAAGACACATTCATTCAGGATGTTCCCTGCCTCATCCCTGGATTCTGCAGAGCACAGTCAGGGCTGTACAGCAAAAAAAGTTCAGGATGCTATTTTCATCATTGGATATCATTACCTCGCCAGCATTTCTGTAATGAAGATGGGATACACAGGGAAGGAAAACATGGAAATTTTCTAATTTGTGGCTTTTCCCAATCAAATGCTAAAAATGCTGCAATTATTTGTCTTGTGGATAAAGCTGCGTGGGAACTGAGGATGGGACATGATGTTGCTGAAGTCACATTAATCCAATACATCCAGATCTGCAGCAAATGTCCAAAATGATTCAAGTATCATGGAAAAAAATAAAGAGAAGCAAAGGCAACAGGGGCTGCGAGAGCCTACAGCATGTTGCAATGAACTAGAGGAAGCAAATTAAGATGCATGATGCATTTTTGGCAAGCACAGCACCCTAAGTAGATCCTAGCAATGCTTAATTTGCTGTGCCCTTCATCAATGCTCCCTTAGATTCCGCTATATAAAATGTTCAGGTTCTTTTGCTAGATGCAGACACATACACACCAGAATAGAAAAGGAACACAAAGATACACACAATGATAACACAAGATGGACCTGCTGATGGGGGATACAGGTGCACGCCACTCTCAGACCCTGCAGATTGTAGCTCCAAACACGAACTGCTGTCTCTTGTCCAAAGGAAAGGGAGGAAAAAAAAAAGGTGGGAGTCTCAGCTGTTTACTGAGAGCCAGAGAATCAAAGCTGTGTGATCAGGATGAGGAGAGAGCGAGGGAGAGAGGCAGAGGGAGGAGAGTGGCAGCACACACACTCACACACCAAAACTAATTCTCTATGCAGTATGATGAAAAGGAGGACAGCAGGGAAAAAAATCCCCTTTATCCTAATCCTCTACTTCATACACACTTGTGGAATTCCCCCTCTATAGCCTGCATTCTGCTCCTACCAATACTGCACCATTCTGGCTATTTAGCCCTATATTACATATATATATATATATATATATATATATATATATATATATATATATATATATATATATATTCCTATAATAGAAGGATCTTAATGAAAGCACAATGCG
Organism: Leptodactylus fuscus; assembly: GCF_031893055.1. NCBI lineage: Eukaryota > Metazoa > Chordata > Amphibia > Anura > Leptodactylidae > Leptodactylus > Leptodactylus fuscus. The sequence continues at coordinate 62,153,339 of NC_134269.1, forward strand.
CTCTGCTATATACAGTATATACCCTTCAATGCATGTATTGGCATACCATAATACTGATAACTCTGCTCATAAATTATCCATAAATATAATATAACGGTTATTATGTTTTGCGTATTGTTCTGAATAGTAAATTAGTTACCATGGCTGTGAAGAACATATCAAGAGAACAATGAATAGATGAAGCAGAATTTCTGAACATTGGAGCAGTGTTGTTGCATTATTATGGTTTTTGTTTTGGTGCAGTTGCTTACACTCTCCATTAGGTGGCAGCGGTTAATGGACTGTCAATCAAGATTGGCAATGCAATAAGGAGTAGTGATTGGCTGTGAGGCTATGTTACCCATGTTTAAGGGTACATTGGTCCATATTGCAAATATCAGTGCCCTACTGGGTTGGATTATAGAAACAGTTTATAAAATTAAACATGTTTATGTTTAGCCTGCTAAATAATAATAATAATAATAATAAGTAATGCATCACAACAATAACAGTTATAAAACTATTAAAAGAACTAAAAGATACTACCTTAGTTTAAAGGAGTTATCCACATTCTAGCATAGATTTATTTTAGTAGCAGTCCCATGACTTGTTCTCATACCTAAAGTCCTAAAAGGGAGTTAAAAGCTGATACAAAGTCATTTACAATGATTCCACCATAAATAAATTCCTTTTCCACATATGTGTCATCCATTTCTCCACCTTGGTACAGTTGATAATCTGCGGCTGGGGTTTGACTCAGCTGAATCAGTCTCCTTCTCCCTCTTACAGCTGACAATATGGTCTCTTCTTATTGGGGTTAGCGTCTGAGCTGAATCAGTCTCCTTCTCCCTCTAACAGATGTCAATATGATCTCTTCTTATTCCTTCTGCAGAATCAGTGTTCTTAGTCATGCTATATCTGAGGCTCTGCTGCATCTCTGGCAAGAAGATGAGAAATTTCTATTGGCTGTTTTGTAGAGACTGAGGATTGTTAAAGAGGACCTTTCACCGATTTGGACACAGGCAGTTCTATATACTGCTGGAAAGCCGACAGTGCGCTCACACTGTCGGCTTTTTCGATCCGTGCCCCGGTTAAATAGCTATTGGTCCCGTTACCGTAGCTCTTTACAGTCTGAAGTGCGTTCCTGACAGTCAGTCAGGTACGTCCTTCTCCACAGCAGCGCCTATCGCGCTGTACAGTGTGTACATCTCCTCCCTCTGCTCACAGTGCTCGTCCATAGATGAGTATTATCAGGAGGGGAGGGGGCGTTCCTCCCCGCTCACACAGCACAGCACGATAGACGCTGCTGTGAAGAAGGACGTACCTGACTGTCAGAAATGCCCTTCTGACTGTAAAGCGCTACGGTATCGGGACCGATAGCGCTTTACCCAGGGCACAGATCGGGAAAGCCGACAGTGCTCTGAATTCAGCACACTGTCAGCTTTCCAGCAGTATATAGAACTGCCTGTGCCCAAATCCATGAAAGGTCTTCTTTAACAATCCTCGGTAGAGAATTGGCCATGGGGAGAGTGAGTGAGCATGTGTGTCCACCAGCAGTCAGCTCATGAGGTGGATGTGCACATTGTTATTAAATATGTACACTAGGTGGTGCTGTAGTATATAAGTGAACATCAAAAATATTCACTGAATCATTTTAGAAACTAAATGTAAATAGCAAAAATTGTTCATTTTTATGATCTATAGGATATTTGTGATATTTTATGGTGTGACAACCCCTTTATTTACATATATATGTATGTGTGTGTGTAAATGAATGTACATTATGCTATAAATTCGCTCCATTTAGTGAAGTGTGCTGCTTAATCTGGCAAAATGACAGATACCATGACAGAAACAGTCCTAATGTGTCAATGGCGTCTATCAGGTATTGTTGGTGTTCTACATTTGCAAGAAAAAAAGCCATACAAAATCGTGTAGCATGATGCCTTACTTTGCTCATTAAAATGACGGACATAATGATGGAGTCAGAGTGACCCTCTGCTTCACCCCAAGTGTGAGAAGGAGCGCTATCGCAAATCCTTCCTCCCAACCGCGATCAGGCTGTATAATCTACATCAGACCAAGCGAAGATCACTCCGCACAGAGAACTAAATGATCCTGAAGTCTTCCTTCTTTCTTTCTTCTCTTCCTTAGCTGCTATGGACTCCTAGTATATCTTCTCTTCTCAGCTTATATGTGTCTACTTCCATAATATATTACTGTGTATTATCCTGTATCTGTATTATCTATGCTGCTGCAACATACTGATGTTTGACTCAGACCTTTCCTTCACTCCCCATATTGAATCACTTGCAAACTCATATCACCTCCACCTCAAAAACATCTCCAGAATACGCCCTTTCCTCACCAGAGATACACTAAAGACACTTATTGTCTCTCTGATTCATTCTCGCCTTAACTACTGTAACTCCTTACTAATCGGTCTTCCCCTCACTAAACTTTCTCCTCTACAATCTATTCTGAATGCAGCAGCCAGGCTCATCTATCAGTCTAGACGCTACAGCGATGCCTCCGGTCTGTGCCAGTCACTACATTGGCTGCCTATTCAATATAGAATAAAATATAAAGTTATTACTCTCATCCACAAGGCTCTCCATAATGCTGCACCTCCCTACATTTCCTCCCTCATCTCTGTCTACCGCCCAACCCTTGCTCTCCGCTCACTCAATGACCTAACACTTACATCCTCTATTATCAGAACCTCCCACGCTCGTATACAAGACTTCTCCCGAGTTGCCCCACCTCTCTGGAATGCTCTACCCCGGACAATAAGATTAACTCCCAACTTCTACAGTTTCAAACGCAAACTAAAGACGCATCTTTTCAGACAGGCCTATCACAATTTCTAATGTAAACCCTTCCGTACTATAATTAGAATCCCCAAAATTTAACCCTCCTCTGTCCCACATTTCCCCACATGATATGATGCCATTTCAGGCTAACTTTATATGACCAAGCCCCATCTACATGTTAAAGGACACCACTAGTGATGGCTCATAAAGTTTTATGTTTGTGTTATGACAGTAACCTCTATTACAAAAGTGTCTGACCTCTGTATAAGCAATGCCACCCCTGCTACCTCTTGTGTCACCCCCTCTACCTCATAGATTGTAAGCTCTTGTGAGCAGGGCCCTCAGTCCCATTGTGTGAAATCTTTTTGTCTGTATTTGAACCCTACAAATTGTACAGTGCAGCGGAATATGTTGGTGCCATATAAATAAAATGTATTATTATTATTATTATTATTATTATTATTACTGAAATTTCCCCACTGTGGGACTATTAAAAGATTATTTTATATCTGTGTATAATACACCGCTTGCAAACACCGGCACTACAAACTATTCTTTTCACAGAAACATACATAACAGTACCAGTCTCTCCCCAATAAGAGATATTATCCCATTTGACCCATATTCAGACCTCTGAACAGCTGTCTGTGGATGGGAATGTCTTCCTACTGGAGGAGTTATTCTGGCTTGGCTATTATTCCCATACTATGTCCTTAGGTTTGTTTGAAAACCAGGTATTAATCTATAGGGAGCTGCCTTCCAATAGGTGGAGCTAGGAGTAAATTCCTCTTTTTTTCACTAATGATGACTTGTCTTCCTTACCTGGAATTATTTTGTATTAATCTTACTTTATTACAGTAAGTCTTTTATATTTTCAGTAAGTTGTGGGTTCGCACATCCCTCTTAAAGGGTAGACATTTTCCATTTATCCACATGTCTGCAGGTCTCACTTCTGATCCCACCACAGTCCATGGTGACATGGCATTTGAGAGTGATGATCTTGAACTCCTGAGAAGAAGTGACAAGCACTATGGTGTGGCTGTGCCATAAGTGGTTCAGATAGGAATACCCCTTAGGCACAGCATACAATCATATCTGAACTAATCAGTATATTGTTCATTGAATGTCTGATCCTGTATTCCTGCATTAGGAGCTATTCCTCTGAGACCACTGTGTAGCGTCTAAATGTTCACAATGTGCATATGTGCATTTTTTTCTGATTTCTGTAGGACCTTGTGCAGGCACAGTATTGAAGCAAAGCAGCAATCCCTCAGACTAAATACAGACATAAATATTTTAACCTTCTAACCCAATGTGCCTACTCTAGATCAAATATCCACATATAATGAATTTCTGATGTAAAAACATGATGACGTATCCTAAGAATAGCTCATCAACATCAGACACTTCGCACCCCCACCGATCACCTGTTCTCAGCCGCTGATATAAAGAAAATTGAGCAAAAAGCAGACAGCTCCATTGTCTGTGTAGTGACCAGACCAGGTTACTGAAGATCCGCTCATATTCACTTGAATGGGTTTATCTATACAAATAATGGAGCTGGCTGCTTTCTTCTCCATTATATGAGTATCAGCTGCTGAGAACAGCCAATTGGTGGGTTTGTCGGGCGCTGGATCCTCACCAATCTGATAAGGATAGGTCATCAATATTTTAACCTAGAAAACCCATTTAATACATATTATTGTATTATTTATTGGGTGCTGATCCTGAGTTATGGTCTGTATTAGGGTACACTATATTCGTATCTGGTACATTTGTTACAGAATTTGCTACAGATTTGTAGAAACGGATGTTGTAAAAATTCATACGCATGTACTAAACCCCTTATAAGATAGTGGGTCAATAAGCTTTTCATGTACTATATTACTGTAGGGTTTTTGGTGTAATGCATCCACTTCTCACCTCTTTGAAATACTGTACAAACACTCCACCAGCAAGGCATTATGAGAGTGTTCAGCTCTGCAGCTTGCAGAGTTGTAAATGCAGCTCTTGACTATAAGACCTTATTGTACAAAGTCCTGGAGAAAGGAATTGAGAGGTGGCGTAGAAGGACAATAATATCCAGTTTAAAGGGGTTGTCTAGTTTTATGAAAAGGAGGGCTTAAAATATCAAATTCAGCTGTATTTACATGTGTCTCCACTGCTTTCCACCAGGGTTTGTTAACAGGGCTGGAGCAGTAACCTCACATCGACAGTACCTGACTACTGCAGCCAGTCACCAGCCTCACTGTGCACTGTGGCCTAATGTTTTTCAAAAAATTGACAACCCCAGGAAAATGAAAAGAATGTGCAGCATTGGGAAGAGCTACAGTATAAGGACTAGTAACACAGTCCTATACAGGGCATAGAAAATTAACGCTATGTGCACATAACATCCATTTTGGCAAATATTCACCATGCTTGTGAATCAGGTTTCCATATTGCTGTTCACATGCATAGGTACATTTCCAGGCAGTCATTTACTGTATTTTGGGTGCAAAACATAAGTATTAGGTATATTGAATGAGAATAAAGATGATCCTTTGCAGAAAACTGCAGATCCACAGCAGAAATCAGAGACATCAGGGGTCAGCCTCAGATTTCTACATCCAAAAATTCAGATGGGAAATATTCCACTGTGTGAATAATGAAGTATGTGATAGATTTTGTTAAAGGGGCATTCATTTTTACTTTTCTTGATTATATTGTCTTACAGGCCATCTTCTCTATAGTGATATTTGTATCCTTAGTGTCTTTTCTCATCATGCTTTTCACCTTCTTCGATTGTTCACATGATCACAGTGTGACCTCTTGATTCTAGCAGGGGTTGCTGTGCCAACATGAGGTCTCTCTTTGCTGACTGCAGATACTAATGAGAACTATCATGTGTGACCTCAGATTTACCAGAGTGCTGTCCTCCTGTTATTCTGCCCTAACTCGTCTGTGAAAATGACTCCCTGCTTCTCCTCTGCCTCTCACATAACATTATTTTTACTTTGATGGTGCAATATCTCAACCTAACCAAAACATGTTTTTTTTGAAGACTCCTTGGACTCATTTTGAGTGTTAATAACCTTGGTGACTGCATTACCATGAAAAACCCCTTGAAAGAAATACCATAACACCATACTTATGGAATATGTGGGGTAGGCCACAGCTTTTATTTACAAATAAACAAACCAAAAGCCCAAACATGTCCATGCCCATCCTCTTTTCGTCTTCCTCTTCCTCCCGGATGCCCTGCTGTAAGACAGCGGTGTACATAGGTGCTTAAATTTGTGCATATACCCTGGCATGGACTCCCACCATGCTGTGACAGCGAATTCCTGCAAAACAGAGAGAGAAAGTCAAAGTCACAACCAAAAAATCAGTCCACAGCCAACAAAAAGCAAAGGGAAGAGTGGGCGGATGTTCCTCTCACCACAATGGCAGAAGGTAAGACACCATGCCTATGTGCCCCTTATTATATGGACTAATTAACCCCTCCTTTTCAAAACAACTTATGTCCCCAGTCTCCGGGCAGAGACTACTACATCACCAATCACTGGGCAGATTAAACCTTAGCCAATGAGTCCAGAGAACTTAATTATTTCCAAAGAAATTGAAAGGTTTATTTTTTATTGATATCCTATGCCTTATTGTTATCTTATGTCCTATCCTCTGGATACGTCATCCATAAGAGATCAGTGACAGTATGACAGCCAGGACCTCCACTGATCAGCTATGACCTCTTCACATTGCACACCATCTGTTTCATAGTGGCCACGCAATGTAATTACAACCTCATCCCAAACAAGTGAATGGGACAAGGCGGTAATTACATAGTATGAAACAGATACCATAGTATGTGATATCTTTGATTTATTTATTTTTTTATGTTTTTAGTATTCACCACTTGGAATGAATAATTCTATATTTTTATAGTCCGGGCATTTTGTTACGTGGGGCTGTTTAATGTGTCTATGTTTAATTCTTGTGTGTACTCAAGGTAATGGAGGGGTGATCTGATTTTTCTATTTTTGGATATTTTTAAAAACAAAAAGATTACCCTTCCCCATAGTGGGCTTTAACCTACGATCATTATACCATCGACTACAATACTACTGTATTACAGTGTATGGTAAAATGTATTACTATAGAGGCCTGCAACAGACATGGCTCAATAGTAATATTACTATGGTAGGCCAGAAAATGGAATTTTCTTCATAGGTTTTTCATGGTATATGACTGTGTTGGTGTAACCTGGTACTGCAGCTACAGTACCATTAAAGTAATTGAGATGGCCACATGGTGGGAAGTGGACAGTACAGTATGCATTTTATTTACTATAACGTTCATGTATAGCAACATTATGTGATATGTAACATGCTGATTTTCCATTACATTTCTATTGTGTATAAGGAAAATGTTTGTTTTTGTACCGTGTTAGCCAGTAGGTAGGAAATATATATAAAAAAAAACAAAAACAAAAAAAACAAACAAACAACTTGAGAGTCTTCATTAGTTGATACCTTTTTTTAATGGCTAACTAATAATAATGGTAGATTACAACGTTTCGAAGCTCCCGGCTTCTTCTTCAGGCATATCGGAAGAAGAAGCCGGGAGCCTTGAAACGTCATCTACCATCATTATTAGTTAGCCATTAAAAAAGGTATCAACTAATGAAGACTCTCAAGTTTTTTGTTTTTTTATATTTCTATTGTGTGCATGGTTGGGTGTGCCATCAGTCTATTGGTGGAGAGTGATAATGGCAGGACGTCTCCCAGGACTTTACATGTACAGGGCTGGATTTCAGTAGTGAAGTAGTTATTAGTTATAATAGTAGATATAACAACAAGATGAACCAAGAGAAATCATCCATCTTGAATAAAATACAAACAGGGGTAGCAGGAGCGCATATAATGCTGCAATAGGCGAAAGTACAGCCATACTGTTAGGAGTATTTTGGTTCATTGCTTTCTATTTTTCTTACCTGGGGAGTTTTTGGCTGTGCGGTGTCTGGGGTGGCATCCTGGTGCTGCGGGGTTGTCCTGTCGTGGGTATTGGTGCACACCTTCTGACTTGCACGCGCGCACTGCTGGTAGGCAGCTTTATTTCCTGGTTGATTAGTCTGTCCTCCCATTTGCACCTGGGAGGAGTGGTCTCTACTCTGTATTTAAACCCATGCCTCCCATGGTTCTGTGCTGAGTGTTGCTTTTACAGAGCTAGGCCTTAGCAGGAGGAGTAGGTGGTTATCTGGGATAGAGGAAGTTCCGTGGTTGGTTTTTGGGAGGTTTGGGTGAACAAGTTGGTTTGTGTGTTTTCCCTTCTGTGTTCACCAATCCTACCTCTGTGTGTAATTGACTGTGTGAGTGAATTGCCTTATCCTTTGATTTCTACTCAGTTTCCCTGTGTTTGTTTCCTAGTGTAAGGTTCCTTCCCATATTGGTTTGGGGGAATCCTTTCCCACATTTTTCCTGTGTGCTGCTTGTGTTGTTAGTCAGCGCACACCCTTGTCAGTCCCTGTCAGTAGCAGCTTCACTTGTTCGTTAGGGGTGACCCCCTTTAGTCTCCAGTCCCTAGAGATCTTATAGGGCATTCCTTCTCCCACTTCCCTCTAGGCCTACGGTATCAGTGAGAGAGGAGCTGTCGGGGTCAGGCTTAGCCTGAGAACAGCCGACCCACACCCGTGAGGCAGGGACCGGGTTAGCTAGTGGGAGTAGTGCAGGGCGAGATTTCCTACTGCTATTCCTTAGCCCCGTTGCAGCTACCTGGACTGACATAACACATACATCCTAAAAGAGATGCATTGTAAGGAGTGTGGTGAAGCAGAAGGATAGTGAACAGAGACAGCAGGGAAGCACCAATAGGCCTGAGTGACGATAAATATGGTCGACATTACTATTCCCATAGAGAGCTGACATTCAGCTATTCCCCTGTATAACAAATCTGCCTAGTTCAGCCGAGAATCGCCATGCTCTCATATAATTAGGTAGATGTGCGGCTCATGAGTCAGGATTCCTGGATGACAGCTCCTGCGGGACATGTAACAGCAGCCATAGGGCCAGTCACCCAGCTCTCCCATAATCGGACAAAACTACCTGCTGTGGGAGAAGTGAAGGAGGCAGCTTGCTGATGTTTTTCTATAATGTGTGTTTGATAGTGCTGGGTGTAGTCATTACGTGTAATATTTCTTTCTTTCTTTCTTTCTTTCTTTCTTTCTTTCTTTCTTTCTTTCTTTCTTTCTTTCTTTCTTTCTTTCTTTCTTTCTTTCTTTCTTTCTTTCTTTCTTTCTTTCTTTCTTTCCTTTCTTTCTCCCTGTCTATCTATCTATATGAAATGCCTTAGCACCTGGTAATGGCCTTCTGAGTACACTTAAGGGACAGATGCTGTTTAGGTGAGAGTTTTGCATCCATTTTACAGATTAGGTTATTGATCTGTTGTATTATTCACTGCTTTCTACTCACAGAAGACTGTTGTAAAATGCAGGATCCTAAATCTTCCATCTACTGTATTTATAGACTAGAGTTTTGGCAAATGTAAGTGGAGGCAACAGAATTGAAGTAGTGTATTATGGACGGTTGTTTTGTAAAATCTGGGCATATTTCTATTTCTTTGGCGTATGCTGCTGTATATAGCACCTTGCACAATTACATTTAATATGTATATCTATCTTAGTTACATAGCAACATCTCCAGACCAAACTAAAGTGACCTATATTTAGCACAGAGGTGTAAAATGCACACCAGGATGCTACAGCAGCTGCATTGTTAATAAGGTGATATGATCCTGCATGTAGTTACACTTTGCACCACAAGGGGCAGTGTGGCAAAGATTATATTGATTTTAGGAGTCTGTATTTACTGCAGTCTGATGGCTATTTTTCATATAGTATATTTAAATATATCACAAAGAGAAATGAGAAAAAAAATCACCTTGTTTATAACCATATAAGAGGCAACAGTTCATGATTCACTGGATTCTGATATGTCAATTAAAAAAAAAAAAAAACCTGCCAAGTATACACACTAAGGGCATGTTCACATGGCTGATTTTTTTTTTCTAAATCTGCATTAATTCCTCCTCCTATTGACTTCAATGGAAAATCCAGTCATGGTTCAAATGGTGCAGATTTTTCCCACATATAGTTGACTACCTTGTCAATAAATAACACATTATTTACCGAAGTAGATGGTACATGGAAATTATGATGGGTAAGCACATGCAGAGTAGACCTATTTTATATAGCACAAATGCAGTTGCAGCATTATAATGCTTATTTGAGAATATATATATATATATATATATATATATATATATATATATATATATATATATATGGTTTGCTAGAACCCTGGGCTAGCTTGAAACCCAACTGCTTCTATATTATAGATTATAGATATTTATATTACCACAGCTCAATTACAGGGACTGTTAGCTTCGAACAACATCTGTCCACATGCCCAATTAAAGGGGTTGTCCAGTTGTTTAAATCAAAATTGCCAGGTGTTGAAATGGCTTCATCATGTGCAGGATCAAGTAATGACATATGCAGATTAACCTAAATAGTCATGGTTGGAGGGAAGCAGCTTTAGCCTTGCTTTTGTTCTTTCTGAACATGATTGATATCTCCATCGTGATGTGAGGGAGTGAGGGGACTGTGAAGGAGATGTCAGTCACACCCAGGAGGTGTGATTAGGCTGAAGCTGCTCCCACCCACATGACTACTTAGCTTCATGATTTTTTATAACTTCCAACCTTTATAACATCACTTTACTCCAAAAGAAAAGATTACACAGGAACCATTGAAATAGCCATTATTTTATCCTGCACATAATGGACCAGTTTATGATGGCAAAGGTAAATTTAACAATAACCTACAGGGGCTAAAAGTACCTGATAAAAAAAGGACAAATATTCACCTTCACCAATCCTTGGCCACTGCTTTTCCAACAGTGCAACCCTTCCCAACATGCTAGGAAGTGAGTAAGAATACCCCCTCAGTCAGTCATTGTTTACAGTGGTGACAGGTCTCGGCCAATGTGGGCCAGGGCTTGCATCCTTATGTGTAGCGACCCAAGCCCCTGCTCACGTGACATCAGGTACATCATTGAAGATGGCCGACATCTGCGAGGAGTCTGCCGGGGCCAGGGAGAGGTAATTAATAGAGATCAGCGAACAGTAAAATGTTCGCTATTCGATATTCGTTTCGAGTAGCCCCTCAATATTCGACTACTCGAATCGAATATTGAATCCTATTACACTCTATGGGGGAAAAATGCTCGTTTCAGGGGTAGGCAACATTCGATGAAATTAAACTTACCAAGTCCATGAGTGAGGGTCGGGCTGGATTCTCCGAGAAGTCTTCTCCATGCAGCATCCCTGCGGCGTCTTCCGGCTCTGAATTCACTCCGCCAGGCATCGGGCCTGGGCAGAGACGACTGCGCATGCCCGCACTACAAGAAAATGGCCGCTTACAGTCAAAGCGGCCATTTTCTTGTAGCGCGGGCATGCGCAGTCGGCTCTGCCCAGGCTCGAAGCCTGGCAGAGTGAATTCAGAGCCGGAAGACGGCGTGGGGACGCTGCACAGAGAAGACTTCTAAAGGTAGGAGAAGAACCAGCGTTGATTGGCCGACTGTATAGCATTCGAATAGCGAGTAGTATTCGATCGAGTACAAGTATTTCGAATACTGTAGTATTCAATCGAATAACTACTCAATCGAATACTACTCGCTCATCTCTAGTAATTAACAATGTTTTTTAATGTTTGTTTCTTTCCCTGGGTCTCCGATTAATATACTTTTCAGACCCCATAGTATAGTAATTGTACATGGGTGTCCACTATTGGGCATAATACTTTGTGCCACTATGAGGCATAATACTGTACGCAGGGGCCACTGGAGCATAATACTTTGTGCAGGGGCCACTAGAGGCATAATACTGTATGCAGGGGCCACTATGGGGAATAATACTGTGTGCAGGGGCCACTATGTGGTGTCATAGTGTATGCAGGGATATGGGGGAGGGTGTCGGTTGGTCAGGGTCTTTGGGATGGGGGGGGTCGGTCGGGGGAGGGCCCCATGTCAAAAGTTCACCTTGGGGGCCCGCCATTCCTAGTTACGTCAATGGTCAGATAAGTTCCAGAGGAAAGAAAAAGTAATGACTTTTTTATTTAGTTTTTTCCCTGCATTTGGAGTGTTTAGAATCCCGTTATAACACAAGAAAACACCTTTAAACATTACTAAACATATAAATTGAAAGAATTCTTTAAATTATGCTTTAGTAAATTCCATTTTTTCATTTAAAAAAAAATGAAATTGTTTTCACATTTTTCATACAAATGTGACAAATGAAATAAAGTAAGTCTCGATTCACATCTGTGCCCAGCTCTTTAGTCTGACCGCTAAAACAGTGGTTACCCACGGAGCACGGTGTCTGTCAGTTCACTGTTTTTATACTAAATTCGGCTGAGAGAAAACTCCTCCATGCAGGACTTTTCTCTCCTCTGATTTTTGGCGGTTTCTGTGACGGAGACTGAGGCGAAGATGTGAACAAAATTAGTTATTAAGTCAATGCAATGACCACAACTCTGCCTTGAGAGAACAAAACATAATGATCCGTACAGAATAAAATATATTAATAGATTTATCTTTCAACATATCCAAAGAACCCCAACTCCAACCATAGAGAGAATCATTCCATAGTTAGATTTTTTTCTTTTATAAAAAAAAAATCATACTCAACAAAGACATAATTAATTGTTTGTATTATAATAAGTTATACAATTTTTCAATATACTTTCTGTATTAATTATTCATAGTTTCTAGATCTCTGCTTGCTGTCATTCATTCTATTACTTCCAGTGGATAAAAATCAGTCCATGGTCATGTGATGTACAGCCCATGTTCATGTGATGTACAGTCCATGGTCATGTGATGTACAGTCCGTGGTCCTGTAATGTACAGTCCATGGTCATGTGATGTACAGTCCATGCTTATGAGATGTACAGTTCATGGTCATGTGATTTACAGTCCATGGTCATGTGATATACAGTCTATGGTCCCTTAATGTACAGTCCATGGTCGTGTGATGAACACACCGGTACACAGCTCATTACAGTCACAGCGCACAGCTTCAGTGTAAGAGCCCCTTGACTATACTCAATGTGGTTGGTAATTCTGTGTGGAAATATCAGGGCAGAATATACTACTTGAGGCTGTAAACACTGTAGCTTGGCCATGGCAGAAGCATTGCGGCAAGAAACACAGCATTTTACAGTCCCGTGAATCTTACCCACACATTGCAGAAAAATACATGCAACAGACTCCCTGCAATTTCCAAAACCGTCAATTATACCTACGGAAACACCAGTGGATTCCCTATAGGTATAATTGAAGCAGAAAGAACGCGGAGGAAAACTCTGTGGACTTTCTGTGAAAAAGTCTGCAGGAGAAATTGCGATGTGTTGCCACCTTGGCTGTTCCTGCAGCGCTTTTTTGCTGTGGCCCACTAAGTGGGGTTTAAACCTAAATCTGTAACTCGGGCTCCAAAAACTTGTTTAAAAGTCTCCTTATTGTTTACAAAGCTCACAACACACTCCCATGGTCTCTGTGTATGCTCAGTGGCTTATTCAGACTTCTTTTTAATTAATTATTAATTAATTATTGCATATACATCAACATGCAAATTTTCGGAAAAAACTCCTCTATAGAAACTGATTCCACTTATTCCAAGCATGCCTTTGAGATCTTTTTGTTCTCATACTGAAAACTTTGCATAATCTGCCATGTCTAAATAGTATTTAGGATATTTTATTCATGTTTACTGGGGACTGGAGATTGTGATACATAGATAGATAGATAGATAGATAGATAGATAGATAGATAGATAGATAGATAGATAGATAGATAGATAGATAGATAGATATTAATATATACAGTAGCTTTATGCTTACTCAGAATCTGTCGTTATTTTCTTTGTACCCACTTGCACTTCACAGCAGCAAAATGGCAGATAGACCATGTGCATAACAGGATTCCAAAGCTCAGAAAAGCAGACCAGCTGGCCTTTTAAAGGAGTTTTCCAAAATGTTTTTCTTTTAATAGCCTATTATTAGAATAGGACCAGGATTACCATACCCCTACTGCTTTTTAATAGGCAGGGAAAGTCTAGTAACAGGCGGCATAATGATCGTTACTGCAGGGGTGCAACCGTGACCGAAGTACGAGGCCCGCTAGAGAAGGCCAGGGGCCCTGCAGTATCATGATAGGGATTGGGGATAGCCTGGTTCCCCGACTGCCATACATGTTTTTAATGGAAAGGGAACCACCATAATGTTGGCCCCTTTCCAATAGTGCTATTATTATACACTGTGGTGACCTCAGACCCCAGAGTATACTAATTTGAGGCCCAATGGAGGTGATTACATATAACATGTACTTATACTCACCACTTCTGGGACCTGGGACTCCGACGGTTCCCAGCACCTTCTTCAGGGCACTTCCAGCTGGCATAATGACGTCAAGGAGTCCACATAACTGCTGAGGCCAAACGATAGGCCCCAGCAGTGACATCTGGGGTGCGTGACCTCAGTCACATGCAGAAGAAGATCAAAGAGGATGCAGAACGCAAGTGGATAGAACAAGGATGCCTAGGAGAAGTGAGATAAGCTAAGTATAAGTGTTTACTTTAAGTCACCTCCCCTGGGCCTGCGATTATTACACTCTGGGTTATGAGGCAAGCCCAGTGTATAATAATGGCATTAAAATTAATCGGAGTGCTGAACTTCATGAGTATTCATCAAATGTTGCGTGGTTTGTCTGAAGCGGCATAAGAGGGACTCTTGGGAGCATTTTATACTGTTTGGGGTGCTGTAGAGCACATTATACTGTGTGGGGGTGTGGTGAATGGCCCAGAATTATGGTTTTTTTCCACTGCCATCTCAGATATATCTCCTTTTTGCCCTGTTAATTTATTCCTTTTTTTTTTTTTTTTTTTTTTTTTTTTTAATGTAGATTGTGAGCCCCACACAGAGCTCACAATGTACATTTTTCCCTATCAGTATGTCTTTTTAGGAATATGGGATGGAAATCCATGCAAACACGGGGAGAACATACAAACTCCTTGCAGATGTTTTTTTGCCCTTGGCGGGATTTGAACACCAGGACTCCAGCGCTGCAAGGCTGCAGTGCTAACCACTGAGCCACCGTGTGGCCCCCCTGTTAATTTATTCGACCTGATTAGCAAGATGCCAGAGATAGTGTCCAATTGTCCAAGCCTAATTCCTCCCTGGAGGTAGCTTGGCTCATCCCTTTGTCTTAACCTGGGCACAACATTGTCATGATTGTGCTAACTTCGTTGTTCTTAGCAGGGGGTGTTCGAGATCAGTGGTCTGAGGGCCTTGCTATCACCTTTTAGCAGACAACCTAACTCCGCAGGACATCTGCAAAGAGTTATAACCGTATATAGTCATACTGGTACAAAGTGAGGGGGAGAGCTGCCCACCTTGCTGATCTCATCGTGGGAGGGGGCTCAGTGGAGATATATTGTCACACATGACAAGACCCCAGGCTCTTGTTGTTCTTCCTGGACTGCTGGGATGTGTCACGAAGTGCTGTGATGCTGTGGAAGCTAATTCCTTGGACTAAGGTCTGGATTGCCTATGGAGATACCATACACCCTGGACTATTCTGCTAATGGGGTAGTCAAACCCTTACAACCTATGGATTATTTATGGACTGTAACTACTTATGGACTCTAAAGTACTTTGCCCTGGATTTCATGAGGTGAACTCCGGAAACCCAACTAGGTATTACAATTCTGTTTCTAATCTTTTATTCTTTTTATCTTACTGCACTGTAACATACCTTTCTGTAACCATATAAGTTTGTATCCGCTAGCATACATCTCTATGTATGTTGGTTGTCTAGTATCGATCCTTCTTGGGTTAATAAAGATAAAACTTTAGAAAGGTTGTCTCATATTATCCTATAAGACCCGATTCCTCTCTCAGGGTGAGAGCGGACGGTAAAGGTAAGAAGGTGATTGCAGTTTGGCCCATGGCAAGGCCAGGTGAGCCAGAGGCTTGGTCAAAGTGGCTGTGGCTTGGTGAGATCCTTCAGAGGGGGCCACTGTGGTGTATATTGTACTGTGTGGGGGTCACTGTGCAGCATATTATATTGTGTGGGGCCTACAGTGAAGCATATTACACTGTGTGGGACCCCTCATTATTTACCTCACATCCCATCTATTTTTCAACAGAAATGCTATTATCACAGGCTGTAATTATATTGCACAGTCACTATAAAACAGATTTGTGGAATAAAAATAGCGAACCACGGTCAATTCAAGCAGTTGATAAGAAGGGTCCCTGAGTTTTAAACCCCAACTTATCTTTTAGATCTCTTAGACTGTTAGGACCCTGCAGATCATATGTTTACCAAAACATGCATCTCCCAGTATTGTTTCCATGATGGGTGCTGCTTACTAGAGATGAGCGAACAGTGTTCTATCGAACTCATGTTCGATCGGATATTAGGCTGTTCGGCATGTTCGAATCGAATCGAACACCGCGTGGTAAAGTGCGCCATTACTCGATTCCCCTCCCACCTTCCCTGGTGCCTTTTTTGCTCCAATAACAGCGCAGGGTAGGTGGGACAGGAACTACGACACCGGTGACGTTGAAAAAAGTAGGCAAAACCCATTGGCTGCCGAAAACATGTGACCTCTAATTTAAAAGAACAGCGACGCCCAGCTTCGCGTCATTCTGAGCTTGCAATTCACCGGGGACGGAGGTTTCCGTCCAGATAGCTAGGGGTTAGATTCTGGGTAGGCAGGGACAGGCTAGGATAGGAAGGAGAAGACAACCAACAGCTCTTATAAGAGCTAAATTCCAGGGAGAAGCTTGTCAGTGTAACGTGGCACTGACGGGCTCAATCGCCGCAACCCAGCTTTCCGCGGATCCTGAATGGAATACACTGACAGTGTATTCCCGTATACCCGATATATACCCCCGATACCCGTTCCAACGGTGTGCCCCCCCACATTCACCCCAG
This sequence comes from Leptodactylus fuscus, assembly GCF_031893055.1. Classification (NCBI taxonomy): domain Eukaryota; kingdom Metazoa; phylum Chordata; class Amphibia; order Anura; family Leptodactylidae; genus Leptodactylus; species Leptodactylus fuscus. The sequence goes on from NC_134269.1 coordinate 62,170,164, forward strand.
AAATACCCTGCAAGTCCCCTAGCAATAGAATTGGGGCTATATACACCCACTATTTTTGCTACTGCCATATAGTGCCATTGTCTCACTGGGAATTCAAAGAATATATTGGGCTTACATATAACTTCAATTCCAGGGAGAAGCTTGTCAGTGTAACGTGGCACTGACGGGCTCAATCGCCGCAACCCAGCTTTCCCAGGATCCTGAATGGAACACACTGACAGTGTATTCCCGTATACCCCATATATACACCCCAAATCCCCGTTCCAACGGTGTGCCCCCCCACCTTCACCTCAGAAATACCCTGCAAGTCCCCTAGCAATAGAATTGGGGCTATATACACCCACTATTTTTGCTACTGGTATATAGTGCCATTGTCTGACTGGGAATTCAAAGAATATATTGGGGTTACAAATACCCTCATTTCTTGCTACTGCCATATAGTGCCAGTTTCTGACTGGTAATTCAAAGAATATATTGGGGTTATAAATACCCTCATTTCTTGCTACTGGTATATAGTGCCATTGTCTGACTGGGAATTCAAAAAATATATTGGGGTTACAAATACCCTCATTTCTTGCTACTGGTATATAGTGCCATTGTCTGACTGGGAATTCAAAGAATATATTGGGGTTACAAATACCCTCATTTCTTGCTACTGCCATATAGTGCCATTGTCTGACTGGGAATTCAAAGAATATATTGGGGTTACATGCACCCACAATTTTTGCTACTGGTATATAGTGCCATTGTCTGACTGGGAATTCAAAGAATATATTGGGGTTACAAATGCCCTCATTTCTTGCTACTGCCATATAGTGCCAGTTTCTGACTGGTAATTCAAAGAATATATTGGGGTTACGTACACCCACAATTTTTGCTACTGGTATATAGTGCCATTGTCTGACTGGGAATTCAAAGAATATATTGGGGTTACAAATACCCTCATTTCTTGCTACTGGTATATAGTGCCATTGTCTGACTGGGAATTCAAAGAATATATTGGGGTTACAAATACCCTCATTTCTTGCTACTGCCATATAGTGCCAGTTTCTGACTGGTAATTCAAAGAATATATTGGGGTTACGTGGACCCACAATTTTTGCTACTGGTATATAGTGCCATTGTCTGACTGGGAATTCAAAGAATATATTGGGGTTATAAATACCCTCATTTCTTGCTACTGGTATATAGTGCCATTGTCTGACTGGGAATTCAAAGAATATATTGGGGTTATAAATACCCTCATTTCTTGCTACTGCCATATAGTGCCAGTTTCTGACTGGTAATTCAAAGAATATATTGGGGTTACGTGCACCCACAATTTTTGCTACTGGTATATAGTGCCAGTTTCTGACTGGTAATTCAAAGAATATATTGGGGTTATAAATACCCTCATTTCTTGCTACTGGTATATAGTGCCATTGTCTGACTGGGAATTCAAAGAATATATTGGGGTTATAAATACCCTCATTTCTTGCTACTGCCATATAGTGCCAGTTTCTGACTGGTAATTCAAAGAATATATTGGGGTTATAAATACCCTCATTTCTTGCTACTGGTATATAGTGCCATTGTCTGACTGGGAATTCAAAGAATATATTGGGGTTACAAATACCCTCATTTCTTGCTACTGCCATATAGTGCCAGTTTCTGACTGGTAATTCAAAGAATATATTGGGGTTATAAATACCCTCATTTCTTGCTACTGGTATATAGTGCCATTGTCTGACTGGGAATTCAAAAAATATATTGGGGTTACAAATACCCTCATTTCTTGCTACTGGTATATAGTGCCATTGTCTGACTGGGAATTCAAAGAATATATTGGGGTTACATGCACCCACAATTTTTGCTACTGGTATATAGTGCCATTGTCTGACTGGGAATTCAAAGAATATATTGGGGTTACAAATACCCTCATTTCTTGCTACTGCCATATAGTGCCAGTTTCTGACTGGTAATTCAAAGAATATATTGGGGTTACGTACACCCACAATTTTTGCTACTGGTATATAGTGCCATTGTCTGACTGGGAATTCAAAGAATATATTGGGGTTACAAATACCCTCATTTCTTGCTACTGGTATATAGTGCCATTGTCTGACTGGGAATTCAAAGAATATATTGGGGTTACAAATACCCTCATTTCTTGCTACTGCCATATAGTGCCAGTTTCTGACTGGTAATTCAAAGAATATATTGGGGTTACGTGGACCCACAATTTTTGCTACTGGTATATAGTGCCATTGTCTGACTGGGAATTCAAAGAATATATTGGGGTTATAAATACCCTCATTTCTTGCTACTGGTATATAGTGCCATTGTCTGACTGGGAATTCAAAGAATATATTGGGGTTATAAATACCCTCATTTCTTGCTACTGCCATATAGTGCCAGTTTCTGACTGGTAATTCAAAGAATATATTGGGGTTACATGCACCCACAATTTTTGCTACTGGTATATAGTGCCATTGTCTGACTGGGAATTCAAAGAATATATTGGGGTTACAAATACCCTCATTTCTTGCTACTGCCGTATAGTACCAGTTTCTGACTGGTAATTCAAAGAATATATTGGGGTTACGTGCACCCACAATTTTTGCTACTGGTATATAGTGCCATTGTCTGACTGGGAATTCAAAGAATATATTGGGGTTATAAATACCCTCATTTCTTGCTACTGCCATATAGTGCCAGTTTCTGACTGGTAATTCAAAGAATATATTGGGGTTATAAATACCCTCATTTCTTGCTACTGGTATATAGTGCCATTGTCTGACTGGGAATTCAAAGAATATATTGGCGTTATAAATACCCTCATTTCTTGCTACTGGTATATAGTGCCATTGTCTGACTGGGAATTCAAAGAATATATTGGGGTTATAAATACCCTCATTTCTTGCTACTGCCATATAGTGCCAGTTTCTGACTGGTAATTCAAAGAATATATTGGGGTTATAAATACCCTCATTTCTTGCTACTGGTATATAGTGCCATTGTCTGACTGGGAATTCAAAGAATATATTGGGGTTATAAATACCCTCATTTCTTGCTACTGGTATATAGTGCCATTGTCTGACTGGGAATTCAAAGAATATATTGGGGTTATAAATACCCTCATTTCTTGCTACTGCCATATAGTGCCAGTTTCTGACTGGTAATTCAAAGAATATATTGGGGTTATAAATACCCTCATTTCTTGCTACTGGTATATAGTGCCATTGTCTGACTGGGAATTCAAAGAATATATTGGGGTTACAAATACCCTCATTTCTTGCTACTGCCATATAGTGCCAGTTTCTGACTGGTAATTCAAAGAATATATTGGGGTTACGTGCACCCACAATTTTTGCTACTGGTATATAGTGCCAATTTCTAACTGGGAATTCAAAATGCGCAAGGCTCCCGGAAAGGGACGTGGACGAGGCCGTGGGCGAGGTCGGGGGAATGGTTCTGGGGAGCAAGGTAGCAGTGAAGCCACAGGGCGTCCCGTGCCTACTCCTGTGGGGCAGCAAGCATTGCGCCACTCCACAGTGCCAGGGTTGCTTGCCACATTAACTAAACTGCAGGGTACAAACCTTAGTAGGCCCGAGAACCAGGAACAGGTCTTGCAATGGCTGTCAGAGAACACTTACAGCACATTGTCCAGCAGCCAGTCAGACTCTGCCTCCTCTCCTCCTATTACCCAACAGTCTTGTCCTCCTTCCTCCCAAAATTCCCAAGCTTCACAGAACAATAACCCCAACTGTCCCTGCTCCCCAGAGCTGTTCTCCGCTCCTTTCATTGTCCCTCAACCTGCCTCTCCACGTCACGATTCCACGAACCTAACAGAGGAGCATCTGTGTCCAGATGCTCAAACACTAGAGTCTCCTCCATCTCCGTTCGATTTGGTGGTGGATGACCAGCAACCCACCCTCATCGATGATGATGTGACGCAGTTGCCGTCAGGGCATCCAGTTGACCGGCGCATTGTGCGGGAGGAGGAGATGAGACAGGAGTTGGAAGAGGAAGTGGTGGATGATGAGGACACTGACCCGACCTGGACAGGGGGGATGTCAAGCGGGGAAAGTAGTGTGGATGTTGAGGCAGGTGCAGCACCAAAAAGGGTAGCTAGTGGCAGAGGCAGAGGTCAGCAGCTTAGGCGAAGCCAGGCCACACCCGGAATCTCCCAAGATGTTCCAGTTCGTACCCAGCCCCGAAAAACTCCCACCTCGAGGGCACGTTTCTCGAAGGTGTGGAGTTTTTTCAAGGAATGCGCCGAGGACAGATATAGTGTTGTCTGCACAATTTGCCTCTCGAAATTGATTAGGGGCTCTGAGAAGAGCAACCTGTCCACCACTTCAATGCGCCGTCATTTGGAATCCAAGCACTGGAATCAGTGGCAGGCAGCAACGGCAGGACAAAGGCCGCCTGCCGTTCATGCCACTGCCACTGCCTCTGCCACTGCCTCTGCCTCTGCCACTGCCACTGCTGACTGTGCTGGCGATGCACTCCAGAGGACGAGCCAGGACACCACTTCATCTGCCTCCGCCACTTTGTTGACTTCTCCCTCATCCTCCCCTGTTCCTGTCTTATCTCCTTCTCCTGCACCATCAAAGGCACCATCAGGCGCTTCTTTACAACAACCCACCATCTCTCAGACATTGGAGCGGCGGCAGAAATACACTGCTAACCACCCACACGCGCAAGCCTTGAACGCCAACATCGCTAAACTGCTGGCCCAGGAGATGTTGGCGTTCCGGCTTGTTGAAACTCCCGCCTTCCTGGACCTGATGGCAACTGCGGCACCTCGCTATGCCGTCCCTAGCCGTCACTACTTCTCCCGGTGTGCCGTCCCCGCCTTGCACCAGCACGTGTCACTCAACATCAGGCGGGCCCTTAGTTCCGCGCTTTGCACAAAGGTCCACTTGACCACCGACGCGTGGACAAGTGCATGCGGACAGGGACGCTACATTTCACTGACGGCACACTGGGTAAATGTAGTTGAGGCTGGGACTGCTTCCCAAACTGGTCCGGTGTACCTCGTCTCCCCGCCTAACATTCCTGGCAGGGACACGAGAAGAACACCCCCCTCCTCCTCCTCCTCTACCGCCTCCTCCTCCGCCACCGCCTCCTCCTCCGCCACCGCCTCCTCCTCCGCTGTTAGATTGACCCCAGCTACGAGTTGGAAACGTTGCAGCACTGGCGTTGGTAGACGTCAGCAGGCTGTGCTGAAGCTGATCAGCTTGGGGGACAGACAGCACACTGCCTCCGAGATGAGGGATGCCCTCCTCGATGAGACGGCAATATGGTTTGAGCCGCTGCACCTGGGCCCAGGCATGGTCGTTTGTGATAACGGCCGGAACCTGGTAGCAGCTCTGGAGCTTGCCGGACTCCAACATGTTCCATGCCTGGCCCACGTCTTCAACCTAGTGGTGCAACGTTTCCTAAAGAGCTACCCCAATGTTCCAGAGCTACTGGTGAAAGTGCGGCGCATGTGCGCCCACTTTCGCAAGTCGACAGTAGCCACTGCTAGCTTAAAATCTCTCCAGCAACGCCTGCATGTGCAACAACACCGGCTTTTGTGCGACGTTCCCACACGCTGGAACTCAACGTTTCAGATGTTGAATAGAGTGGTTGAGCAGCAGAGACCTTTGATGGAATACCAGCTACAAAACCCTAGGGTGCCACAAAGTCAGCTGCCTCAGTTTCAAATCCATGAGTGGCCATGGATGAGAGACCTTTGTGACATCCTACGGGTCTTTGAGGAGTCCACAAGGAGGGTGAGCTCTGAGGATGCGATGGTGAGCCTTACAATCCCGCTCTTGTGTGTTCTGAGAGAATCCCTGATTGACATCAGGGATAACTCAGATCACACAGAGGAGTTAGGGATAGCATCCGATCCGTCACAGCTGGAGAGTAGGTCCACACATCTGTCCGCTTCACTGCGTTTAATGGAGGAGGAGGAGGAGGAGGAAGAAGAGTTGTCCGATGATGTGATGGTGATACAGGAGGCTTCCGGGCAACTTCGAATCGTCCCATTGTTGCAGCGCGGATGGGTAGACATGGAGGATGAGGAGGAAATGGAGATTGAACTTTCCGGTGGGGCCAGAGGAGTCATGCCAACTAACACTGTGGCAGACATGGCTGAGTTCATGTTGGGGTGCTTTACAACCGACAAGTGTATTGTCAAAATCATGGAGGACAACCAGTACTGGATCTTTGCTATCCTTGACCCCTGGTATAAAAACAACATCTCGTCTTTTATTCCGGTAGAGGGGAGGGCCAATCGCATCAATGCTTGCCACAGGCAATTGGTGCAGAATATGATGGAGATGTTTCCAGCATGTGACGTTGGCGGCAGGGAGGGCAGTTCCTCCAGTAGGCAACCAAGTTCTCACCGGTCCACACAAACGAGGGGCACACTGTCTAAGGTCTGGGACACCTTGATGGCACCCCCTCGCCAAAGTGCCGCCACGGAGGGTCCTAGTGTCACCAGGCGTGAGAAGTATAGGCGCATGTTGCGGGAATACCTTTCCGACCACAGCCCTGTCCTCTCCGACCCCTCTGCGCCCTACACGTATTGGGTGTCGAAGTTGGACCTGTGGCTTGAACTTGCCCTATATGCCTTGGAGGTGCTGTCCTGTCCTGCCGCCAGCATCCTATCTGAGAGGGTGTTCAGTGCAGCCGGTGGCATCATCACTGACAAGCGCACCCGTCTGTCAGCTGAGAGTGCCGACCGGCTCACTTTGATAAAAATGAACCACCACTGGATAGAGCCTTCATTTTTGTGCCCACCTGTGTAAAGCACCCCAACATGAAACTCCATGTCTGTACTCAACCTCTCCAATTCCTCCGCATCCTCATACTCATCCACCATAAGCGTTGCACAATTCTGCTAATACTAGGCTCCCTCCACCCTGATTTCTCCCAACTCTGCTGGTTAGAGGCTCCCTCCACCCTGATTTCCACCAACTCTGCTGGTTAGAGGCTCCCTCCACCCTGCTTTCCCACAACTCTGCTGGTTAGAGGCTCCCTCCACCCTGCTTTCCCACAACTCTGCTGGTTAGAGGCTCCCTCCACCCTGATTTCCACCAACTCTGCTGGTTAGAGGCTCCCTCCACCCTGCTTTCCCACAACTCTGCTGGTTAGAGGCTCCCTCCACCCTGATTTCCACCAACTCTGCTGGTTAGAGGCTCCCTCCACCATGAATTGGTCCAAACTGGGCTGTTTAGATGCTCCCTCCACCATGAATTGGTCCAAACTGGGGTTTTTAGAGGCTCCCTCCACCATGAATTGGTCCAAACTGGGCTGTTTAGAGGCTCCCTCCACCATGAATTGGTCCAAACTGGGCTGGTTAGAGGCTCCCTCCACCATGAATTTGCCCAAACTGGGCTGTTTAGAGGCTCCCTCCACCATGAATTGGTCCAAACTGGGGTTTTTAGAGGCTCCCTCCACCATGAATTTGCCCAAACTGGGCTGTTTAGAGGCTCCCTCCACCATGAATTGGTCCAAACTGGGGTTTTTAGAGGCTCCCTCCACCATGAATTTGCCCAAACTCTGCTGGTTAGAGGCTCAATCCACCCTGATTTTCAAAACAAATGTTGGTGCCAACCTCAACTTACTACAAGGGCCAAATTCACTGCTGGTGACAAGCTCTCCTCACTGCAAGTGCCAAATACACATGTTTCAAGGTGTTTTCCTACTGTCAGAGAGGTGGTATTGAGTGTGTAAAGTGTGTAGTTGTTAGGCTGTGATGTTGGGGTAATAGAGGGTCTTTGGTGTGTTAGATGCCCCCAGACATGCTTCCCCTGCTGTCCCAGTGTCATTCCAGAGGTGTTGGCATCATTTCCTGGGGTGTCATAGTGGACTTGGTGACCCTCCAGACACGGATTTGGGTTTCCCCCTTAACGAGTATCTGTTCCCCATAGACTATAATGGGGTTCAAAACCCGTTCGAACACACGAACATTGAGCGGCTGTTCGAATCGAATTTCGAACCTCGAACATTTTAGTGTTCGCTCATCTCTACTGCTTACTCACCATATTCTTGATAACCGTAGTTGTGGGTACTAAAGCTTTATAGGCCATGTTACCAATCCCAGGAACCATGCTGCTCACTTGCCATACATACTGTAGTGTGTAGAAGTGGGTTTAGGTAGTGCAGTGGTGAGCATTGTGCAGTGGGGAGTAGCATGGAATTATTATTACCTGTAGCCACGCTGTGTCAGTACAACTGATCTGCAGGGGTCCTGGCAAAGGGCCCCTAAAAACTATTCCACTGGTGGGCCCTAGATATCTCAGTCCAACCCTGAATAAGAATATATGATCAGGCTGTGTACATTGTATAGTGACTGAGCCACGTTATTACAGGTTAGCTACCATTATCAATATGGAGCATAGATTGTAAGCCCTTGCGGGCAGGGCCCTCTACCCCACTGTGCCAGTCGGTCATTGTTAGTATTATATCTACCCGTATATTTTGTGTATTGTATGTAAACCCCCAAATGTCTAGCACCATGGAATTAATGGTGCTATATAAATAAATAAATAAATAATAATAATAATAATGGAGCAGAGCTGCAGTAACACCAGATGGCCACTTTACAATGTACAGAGTCAGCTGCTTCTGGCTCCATGCACTGTTATAGTACTGGGCCTAGCAGTGGCAATTGGTAAGTATGGGGTCGAGTGTTAGTCGCTATGATCTGATATTGATAACCTATTCCAATAAGAGATCATTAGATAAAATACCAGAGAACCCTTTTAACTGCATTCACTGTTTGTGTGCCTACTGTGTGGCTATGCAAGGGAGTACTAAGATAAAAATTACAGATTAGCCAGCCATTACAGCAGTTTGAAAGGGGTTAGTGGGTTTCTATGTCCCTCAATGATAATGTGTATCTGTTATATAACAGTTTACAAAAACTCTAGGTTCAAAAGAGCGATTCTTCTTCTTTCAGTACTGTAAAAGTAGCTAGAAAAGCAAGTCCCTAAAAAAGGGAGTAACTGAAAACTGTTTGTAAATAATAATATGAAGAATAAAAGTTGCAGCAAAAAATATCTTTTGTTAATTTCGCTGTAATGACAATGGTAAATTTAAGTTGAGCCACCTGTTTTCTTGTGTAAATGTCAGGAAACAACATGAAACTAGAAATGAAAAGCTGCATAGTGTGGTATTGTTGAGGTTCTGGACACTGAAACCATTATCAATATCTCTAATAAAAATGTTGTCCCTATTTACGTAGATGACTTAGGGTCCATTCACACGGAGTAACGTGCGGCAAGATGTGGCACGTATACGGCGTGTGAGACTTTGCACGCCGCAAAAGCTCCTATTGATTTCATTGTGAACCTGGATCGTATACGCCGCGTTATTTTGCGGCCGCAAAATAACGCGGCATATACAATCCAGGCTCCCATTGAAATCAATGGGAGCTTTTACGGCACGCAAAGTCTCTCACACCGTATACGTGCCACATCACGCCGCACGTTACTCCGTGTGAATGGACCCTTAGAGGGAAAACTGTTTTTAGGAGTAATGGTGGCAGGTCATAGTCTTTATCCAGTAATTTGGAGCATAGCTGGTGACAAGTGCTGAGAACCATGACCATGAAGAGATATTTATTAACTTGTAATAATTATGGCAGGGAAAACATTATCTTCACAGCGGTTCCCGCTATGTAATGGAGAAGAGTACATACAGCATGGAGACCCTGTCCTCAGAGAAACTGTTTTGGTACCACTTGCTTGGCTAGTATTATGTAATTTGTATCAACAGTAAAAGGGCTTGCTTTAGGGTCACACTTGCACTCCTTTACGAAGCGATTACCAGCAGAAATCCTCGAACCCCATAGACCATAATGAGGACTGTCAGGTTTCCGCCTAGTTTCTGCCCTGCTTGCCGGAATTTTCTCTCTGGATTTTTCAAGTGGATTCGGTGATGGAATCCCTGAATGGAATCCAAGCGCTGGTGTGAACCCTGCTTTGTATCTTTGAAATGACTGAACGTATTGGTTGAACAAAACAAAATGCTCAGGATGGCAGTGCCTTCCAGATGATGTATTTCATGGAACTTTTCAGATCTGGCGAGAGCTTCTCTTTAAAGATAGGCCATCAATTTTAAAAATAGTGGATAACTCCATTGACCCCACTCATTTTTGGGAAGGATCCTACTTGTGATTGGCCTGCCATTGCTATATTTTGAGTTACATAGTACAGTTAGAAAATTATATATATATATACAGTATATATCTATATATATATATATATATATATATATATATATATATATATATATATCCATCCTTCTCCTCATTTGTACAGTCATACTACATGCATGTATTTTAAGTTATATAATGTTTCTTAACAAACAGTTACAATATTACATTGAGTTCTATGTACAAGATAATAAAAAAGATAATAAAAAAGAATAAAATGAAACATTTTACAGTACAATGCCGGCCATCATACACAGGACTGTTCAAAGTCTTTTCAATGTTTCTTTGGCTTATTATGAGAACAGACAGATTTTATAGCACATACCTTTCTTTTCTTCTTAAAACCACAGTAGATATTGTGTATGACTAATAATGTGCCGATTCTATACCATATAGCCATGTTTACTATGATTTTGTTAGTTCAATAGAAAAAAAAACATTACCCTTAGCAAAATGCACAATGTAAGATAAATGAATAGCTCCAGCAAGTCACAAGATGAAAAGCTAAGAAGGAATCCTTGCTAACTTTAAGTCATCGGTCACTGACTTTTTGCTTTTCGTTGCGCTGCAAATTACTGTAATAATTTTCTGTATTAAGATCAATAGGTTGTATTGAATGGAGTAGATTTGCAATATATTTATGTCAGCCTGAATTATGCCTCTTTTTGTCCCTTTATAGCTATCTTAATGTCAGGGTTTCAGATTGCATAGTCTAAGATCACTGATTGTGTTACTCATTTTCTTGTACACAGTATGTAAGCAAGTTCACATTATGATATATGGACAGACCCGATGCAATATTGTGCATGCCATTTAACATTGTTTCTCTGACTCTAAGTACACAAACTATTGAAGAAAGAATAATCTGGGCTCAATTCATTTTAAAAGGCTATAGGAATGAGAACTGTGCTTAAGGATGTGTGGCTAAGGTTCCCATTTGGCCGAACTGTGTTTGACATTTCAGTACACAATTGTGACATTGAAATATAGCAGGGAAGGAAAATAAAAAATATCACAAAATGACCTATCATAATACTGTTAAGGCAAAATACTGACCAGAATACAGTCATGTGGAAGTGGTCATATAGGTTGTCATGTCAAAATCCTACCTGAGGCTAAGGAGACAAGTTTCCGAAAGACAGCAGAAAAATGCTACATTTTAGAGTACTAGCAGAGGGAATGAGATTTAGTTTAATTTCATCAAAAAAAGTTGCAGTAAAGCTTTGTTTTCATAAATGCAGCATGTTAATGTTAGTTGCAGAACTGAAAGCGTTTTCATATATATATATATATATATATATATATATATATATATATATATATATATATATATATAATGCTGCAGAAAAAAAGACATTTTCGATGTTTCTTACCGATTGTTTTTTTGTTTTTTGTTTTTTGTTTTTAGCCACATCTCGCTATGTGGGGTCTTAGGTTTAGTTCACATCTGCGTTGGTATTCCGTCCGGGGGAGTCCACATGCCCCCCAACGGAATACCAAACGCAACTGCAAGCACTGTGCAATAAAAGCACACATAGACTATAATGGGGTCCGTGTGCTTGCCCCCAGATCGCCGAACAGAACATGCGGACAGGAAAGTACTTCACAATCTACTTTCCTGTCCGCATTATTCATGCGGGCAGTGTGCGGCAAGCACATGGGGTTTGTGAGCTTTCACTGCACAGCACTTGCAATTGCATTTGGTATTCCGTTCGGGGGGTCCCCTTGTGGACTCCCCCTGGACGGAATACCAACGCAGATGTGAATCAACCCTTAGTCTTAACGTCCAATCTATATTAGCTTCAGAATTGCCAACGCTGAAATCTTAAAGTAACATCTACCTTTGAACACTATTTTGCTTTTTGTTTTATTTTTATAATCTAAATAGGCTCAAAATTGTGTGATAAGCAATATTTAATACATTTTTATAGTAGACAAATATATAAAGAAAGAGGTTAGGTGTTCACTTGATACAATGACCTAAGTAATACAATAAGCTCATGTGCTCCCCTAGTGGCAGCTGCTACTAACATTTTTTTTTTTTTTTTTTAATAAAATGGAGCTCTAACCACTATAAAATATATAAAAAAATAATCAGCAAAAATCTATATGGTGATGGAAGAAACCAAAATAAAACACAACCCCCCAAAAAAATGGCACTCCAAATATATTAAGACCCAAAACATATTCTACAATACGTGTGCACAGATTAAAGCACAACAAGCATATGAAAGGTACACACTCTTTTTCTCCACACAGTCTCCTCCTCCATGGAGCCTTGCTACTTTGCCCCATTGGCTTCAGGACCTATACTGATATAGTCATGTGACTATATTTGATCCAGTCCTTTTACAGGTTCTGCTTATTAGTAATTATTGCATTGTTTGTTGCATTTTTGTCTCAATTTGAACTAAAAGACTTGACAAATCATTGTACAGAAAAGCAATATCTCTAAAGATATAAATGCTCGCAGCGCTACAGACAAAAATGCTGCCCCCTGTGGTCCTGGTGCACTTTCTCCAGGCAACATGCATAATAGAAACATGGAAGAATGACGACAGAAAAAGACCACTTGCTCCATCTGGTCTGTCATATTATTTCCATTTTATCTTAGAATAGATATGTTTATCCCAGACATAAGCAGAGGACTATTCAGAGATTATCTATTACTCTGAGGACCTGCGATACATAGACAACACATTGCTTTACATGAATACTGAAAACAAAATAAGATCAAGGCCTATCAATGTCATTGGACCATTTAAAAATACATCAAAAGGTTAAGTATTCAAACACAGCAAAGACAGTACATTTATTAAGAAGATTGCCACCTATATGTAGAAATCACTATGTGGCCAGAGGTTTTCTTTAAATGGTACCTGTCAGGTGGTCTTACCAGCATAGACTGACCCCACCATATGCAGATGTCCAAAATAGAATGATCCAGCATCAAATTCCTTCAATAAAACTTAACTTTTATTGTGAAATAACATTACATGTTCCATAAAAATTCAATGAGACTTATCGATGGCAGAGTTGAAATACGAAAAACGTCTGGCTGACACGTTTCGGGGCGTTAATGCTGCCCCTTCCTCATAGCCAGCATATGCAGGTTAAAGGAATTCCCTTTCCATCGCTGTCCCTCTATAATCTGTTAGTTGCAGTAAAGTGAAGATATAAATGTTTAAAAGCATAAAAAGTCATGTGTGAATTATCACAATAATAGTGAATATGGATGGGCAGCAGCTTCAGCCTAGTTACCCGATCCCCTCACTACCTGATGTCACAAGGGAGATGTAAATCATATCTAGGAGGTGTGATGAGTAAGGGGAGACCATGACTAGGCTGAAGCTGCTCCAAGTCCATTGTGACTTCTTAGGTTAATTTATATTTTATTTTTTTCAGGCATTTATAACTTCACTCTGTGGCAAGAGAAAGATTGCAGAGGGGCACCAATGTAAAGGGAATTACTTCATACTACACATGATGGGGACAGATTATGCTGGAAAAACCACCTGACAAGTTCCCTTCACCAGCACCATAATAGTATGGCACTGACCCTCTGAATGCCATGATCAATAGTGATCATGGCATCCAGAGGGTCTGGGGGCAAGACCGCCCACCCCCACCCCTTCGACGCTCAAACCCCCCGTGATAAGATTGAAGGTTTTGAGGGGTTGCCATGGCAGCCAGTAGGCCGAGTCATGGCCACCTTACTGCCTATGCATAGTTCCAACAGGAACTACTGTATGATGTTCTTTATTGCAGGATATTGCTCAGAGGATCTGAGATCCCAGCTTCAGTTCCCTTTGTGAGACATGTAAAAAGTGAAAAAACATACACAGAAATTACAATACACACAAAAATAAACAAATAATACAAATTTTAAAAAACACCTTTATATTTAAAAAAATATATATAATGTAAACAAAAATAAATAAACGTGTTAGGTCTATCCACGTGCGTATAAGTCCTCACTGTCCAAAAATAGTGTTGAGGGCAGGTTCACACCAGCGCCCAGTCTCCACTTTGTCCAGTTTCTCGGGCAGAAGACGGAAACCCGACGGATTGCCTAAAGCAGAGGCCGGGCGCTGTTGTGAACCCGCCTTGATTCTCCTGTACGGTGAATGCCATAAATAACATATACTGCAAAGTGCAAATAAATGTGTTTTAGTCACTTTGTTTTTCCAAAAAAATAACAATAAAAAGTGATCAGAAAGTCATATGTACCAAACATTGTTATCAATAAAAAGTACAACTGGCCCTGCAAATAAAAAGTCCTGATATATCTCTAACAGTACAGTAATTATAGATGTCAGAATATGGTGACCCCAGGAAAATTGTTCATTTTCAAAAAGTGACGTTTTATTTGTAAAAGCAGTAAAACCTAATAAAACCAATATAAATATGGTATCGCTGTAATTGATTTGACCCGCCTGATGAAGCTGCCATGTCATTTTACAGTAAATGTGGAGTGAAAATCATAAAAACAAAATGCAAAAAATTATCATAGAATTGTGCATTATTTCAAATTAATCCCCCCCCCCAAAACGTAAATAAAAGCTAATCAGAACATTATAAGTACCGTAAAATTGGTGGGGGGGATGAAAGTACAACTCATAACGCAAAGAATAAGCCATCACTTGGCTATGTCAACAAAAAAATAAAAAAGTTCCCATGAATTTTGGAAGACCGGTAGGGAAAATATGAAAAAAGTTGCCGAACATAAACGTACAAACAGCGCTATGTCCTTAGGGGGTTACACTCATATCCGGATGGTTTATAGATTGTTCCCTCTACCACTCAGTTCTCACTTTTGTTACTTTCTTCTCCAGAATTCAGAGTTTTTTCAGTACTAAATAGAATAATTTTTACTTTTTAGTTCTTCATAATATGCCTCAATGTTCATTGTAGTTGTTTATCAACAAGAATTTACATAAAAACATCTCTTGGGATTTCTGCTAAACATAATGACGGTTCTGATTCCCAAAGGCTTGCCACCTACGGTACTGTTATGTATGTGAACAAAAGAAACGGGAAAAATCTCAACAATAATATTAAAAGTATTATCGTTAGTATTTTTTCCATACCTTTCCATTTCCTACTAGGACATTCCGTACCAGACTTGATTTACGTTACATGTGATGACATATTTAGGAGAAATACTGGGTAATGGTTTTAATCTTATTAAACTTATTTTTCACTTGGTCTTGTTATTCTTTGGTCCTTAAATCAGTTCACATTTCAGCTGCTGGTTAGTGAATTTATTCTTCAGAAGCGGCTTTTCTCCCTGGGAGTCCAGTGCCAGGCGTATCGCTTCATGACAAGATACAGTGTTTTGAATTTCAAATGTCTTAATGTTTAATGGTTGAGAAACTCATTATAAAGAAGTGACCAACCAGTATCCAATAGAAAGCTAATGTGCGATTATATTTCGTTCATGTATGCAGGAGGGTGCCTTAAGGTGAAGACCCATATTGCCGAAATGCAGCTTTTTTTGGCTGCTGTGAAAACAACCTCTGCATTTTATAGTGCCAGCAATGCAAGCAAAATGCAAAAATTCAAAGCAGACTTTTCTCTCTGCATTTTTCAGGTGGAAACCTGGCAGACCCCAATAAAATCTATGGAATCTTTGGGTTTCCATGGGTAACTGCTTTTTAAGTGGGTTTACTTTCCATTTTTTGGGTCCCCAAGTGAACCCGAAGAGCGATAAGCCGAACACCAATTTGAACCTAGGATTAATTGAACAGTGAATATTGTTACACTGTATATTGAGTGCTCTTACCCCTTACTACTATAAAAGTGAACATGTAAGTATGAAGAGAGACTACAGATAGAGTTTAAATAGTGTTTTTCTCTTTGGATTAGCAAATACTGCTGATACAGAATCAGTAACACCTTCCCGTTCCTGTGTTCACCCAATAGTATGTTATTCCTTTTAAATGCTCCCATCAGTCTGTATTTTGCTGGCCATATACCTCAGATACATATTAGCCAACAACATGTCTCAGCTCCGCCATTAATATGTAAGTTGTGATCTGTCAATGATTTACATTAATAGTAGGATAGTTCCCTACCAAACACTTCTGGCAGCACTTACCTCCCTGCAACAGAAAACATGTATTGGGCATGTTAAATCTAACCTGCCCCATCCTTTTTGGATGAGGTGGGACCCTTAGACTGCCTATATACACATTAGATTGTTAATAGTATTATGATTACCGTAGTTCAAGAATTAATGACAAACATTTTGGAATACGGGAGTTACCATACCAAAAGGTAGACCAGGCAACGCCCTAACCCATTGCACTGGTCTACCTTTTGGTATGGTAATTTAAAGGGATTCTATCATTATCTAAGTACATGTTAGAATAGCCTTAGGAAAGACTGTTCTTCTCTTACCCTTCTTTTTCTGATCCGCGCTGCCATTCCTGAGAAATTTCTTATTTCTTCCATATGTAAATGAGTCTTCAGAAAACAAAGGGGGTGTTCCCTGTGCTGTCCGAAAAACTATCCAGCGACACCTCTGTCTTCTTTTGCCAGTCTCCTCTTTGCCGTGTTACCAGCCGCATCTTCATCCAAAAGCGCCAACTGCACACGTCTGTCAGCCATTTTCCTGCAGCCTCTTACATGAGTGCCACAGTTTTCAGACAGCACTGGGGGTGTTCCTCTGCTCTCAATGAGCCACTCACTCCTTTTTTCTGTTAGCTAGTAGTGGAAAAAAGAAGCAAGATGACCTATCTTGCCACAGACTCTGCAGATGACTCAGTCACGGCATCCGTGGGGCGAGACTCCCATTCAATTAGGCCCATTCATTCGGGCCTAATCTTGAGCGGAAATCTGCGACAGAATGCTGGTGAACTACATCGGCATTCAATCACGGCTAGCCATGCGATATGTTCACACGCGGAATCCATTTGCCAACATGTGAACATACCCTAACAGATGCAGCCTGTCCAGCATATGAATGATTTCTGCTAGGAGGAATGGTCAGTGCAGCAGTTAGGAAGCACACAGACGAAGGGGCACCAGGGAAATGCATTTTTCACTAGTAAACAGTCACATACTCCATAGTAAGGACAGCCCCCACTTTCCATCTTTATCTGAAAATGTAGTGGTGCTATTAAAGGGATTCTATCATTAGAATTACCTTTTTTTTCTTAGTACACAAAGGAATAGCCTTTAAGAAAGGCTATTCTTCTCTTACCTTTATTATTCTGATACGTGCCACCGTTTCTGTGAAATATCTTCTTTCTTCCATATGTAAATGAGTTTTCAGACAGCACTGAGGGCGTCCCCATTGCTGCTTGAAAACTCTCCAGCGACGCCTCTATCTTCTTCTATGGACCGCCTCTTCTTCCACGCCACTGTTGTGTTTTCATCCAAAAGTGCTGACTGCGCATGTCCGTCGGCCATTTTCCTGTGGCCCTTCCCGTTCGGCCATTATAGCAATTAAGATTGCTATAAAGTAGCCTTACTCTATTGTTTGTAAATTGTATCCATTTTAGCCTAAATAATGTAACTATCCATGCTGTGTTGCCTTCACAACAGTGAAAATAAACTGGCTTCACTGCAGTCTCCTACTGAAATTCAGATGACCAAGGGTCTAACAATGGCATATTGTTTTATTAAAATGTTAGCAAATAAAAGGAAAACTCTGATGGCTCTTCATATAAATTGTAAATCAGTGAACATAACCTGATGTAATTCTTTGCTGCAATTACTATAGAATGTTACATTCAGCCATGATCAACAAGATAACATTGCTTTTATTACAGCAAAGTACAGTACAAGGACATTGCAGATGTATACACGATCTCCATTATACCATATGATACATGAAAATCTGCATGTGATGGAAGAGAGTCCCGGCATGCAATATGAAAGAAATATGAACAGTAAACTGTATACTGGGCTTCACTAATGCAATGTGGAGTGTCAAAGCACAGCAGAAGGTCAGAGCTTTCCTAAGACAATAGTCTTTGACCTGGTAACCATGTTACCAATTCGGCAAGTCCTAACCTCAGAATACAATTGCAAAGCTTTTTGATCTTCTTAGAGGTGATCTACATCATAAAGAAGATGGACAAAATGCATAACTCATGGTGGAACTGCCCTATAGTGATTACAGTAGCAATGCCGCCCCTGCTACCTCTTGTGTCACCCCCTCTACCTCATAGATTGTAAGCTCCTGTGAGCAGGGCCCTCAGTCCCATTGTGTGAAATGACTTTCTTTGTAATGTATCTTTCTGTCTGTATTTGAACCCTACAAATTGTACAGCGCTGCGGAATATGTTGGCGCTATATAAATAAAATTTATTACTATTATTATTATTATTACTACAGTATGGGACCATGTTTGGAGGAGAGTCTAGTGTACAGGCCAGTAAATCCATCACATGGACCAAGTCTAACGTTCAAGACTGGGAACTTTGAAACCAGCCTTGTTTTGTTGGATCATTGGTTGAAGACTTGTTTTTTGAACACTTATAAGATAGAGTGATTTTCTTTTCTTAATTAACAATACATGCAATTTTACTACAAAAACCAATGAAATATGTTGACAAGGCACAAGCTGAAAAATACAACTCCATAATGGGATCATAGCATCTCATTCTCACACGTAGTGTTCAAATATTAAAAAAGCCTTGGCAAGGACCATGATAAACATATCCTTATGTATTAAATAATTAATCATCACAACTGTTATACTCAATGTAACTTTGTTGCATAATTAACCCTTTAGGAGCTCCTGCTTGTTCGATTTTTGATGTTTAGAATATAAACTAGGTAAATATTCTCACGTATTCTGTAATGCATTCTTTTAATATATTAACTTTTAGGATTAGAGACATGAAATGTTAAACTTTCTTAAATCAGAGTAATTTTTAATTGAGATGAAAGTAGGCATTTTGAAAACAGGGCTGCCTTAGAGGTATGTGACTGAGCGCAATAGCTCCCCTACTGAAAGTGACACCATAGGTCTGGCACTTAAGACTTATGACCACCACAAATCTTAATTCTATGGCACTTAGATTACTTTATAGATGGAGCTGTTATTTGGTAGCTGGGTGCAGGTATTATTTGAGCACTGTATGGAAGTATTTACCATTAGAGATGAGTGAACTTTACAAAATTCATTTTGTTTCAGATTTTCCAAAAGTTTGGTTCATGTCCAAACAGCTTATTGTGAACCAAGAGTGCAAACTTGCTTTATAAGCAACGGATGACACTGTGTGGACTCCTAGGACTCTAACATCTATCTACTTCTTCAATGCAAACATAGACTTAGTAATGTTAAAGTGACGGCAAAAGTAGATGCAGGTAACAGCCTGTTTAAAAAAACGTGACACTGCTTGTCAATGCAATAGAAACTCAATTGCTGAAGTAATACAATATACTGTATATCTTCAATGGCTTTTTGTGTTTGAAAGAAGAAAGAAAGAAAGAAAAAAACAGGCCATATTTTACTGTGGCAGCAAAAATACAGGCAATTTCAAAGGTGGTGTGTAGAATTTCACTGGGTTTTATTGGTGGCAAGAAAAACACACACCAAGTTTCACAGTACTACTTTGATACAACATCTAAATCACTTAAATAAGGTATTAATGTAGCCTATAGAACTCCACTGGGGTTTGGTGTTTGATAAGGGAAAATAAATAACACCACATATGTACAAAAACAGTACCATGTAGTGTGTCCAACTTGTCTGTCTGTGTTCTTGAATCTGAGTGCCTTGAGAATTGTAGCTGGCAAAAAGAATTACCCAGGGCCCGTCAGGCCGTTCTCCAAGAGGACCCAATAACCACATCTGCAGCTCTTACCCGGACATCAACCTGAAAAGGTGGTGAAAATGTATGAAATAGAAGAAAAAACTGGGAAAATACAATTCTTTGGAATTGTGATTGACTGCTGGAGCTTCTACAGTACAAGCAGTAGTATACTAACACACAAAGTCAGTGCTGCTAGTCTAACAGTGTGACACACAGACATAGTGACTCCAGTCTTCTATCTCTATATCAATGAAATCTGAACCTTTCTCCCCAGTCCCACTACTAACTCCTCGGTTACTGCACTTCTCTACACTATTCAGATTTATTTTGAACCACAGTTTTTGCAAACTTTGATGTCAAATGTGGTTCTTTAAGAATCAGCTCACTCAGCTATCTCTATTTATAATCTAGTAAGCTATGCACAGTTTCTATTGTGGGGGGTGAACAGCAATTAGAAATTTAGAAAATTATATATTATTTTTGTCTGGTCGAATTAAGGCATTAATATCTCGGTACAGAGAGCACTTACAGCTGGCTATTGCATGGTATAGTTAATTGTATAATGTATGGTATTAAATCATATTTGTGGGTCAAACAGAAAATAGCACATTAGGTACCTTCCATGCTTCACTCCAAAACATGGACCAGAGTTCTTCTGATATGTTTTCTTATCTTATAGTGCATGAACAATCTTAGTTTGTCTTCGTGAGCCATTGTCACTAGTTATAGGGGGTGGTTTATGATGACTTGTTCAAGTTTCTTAGTGTAAAGCAATGCCTTTCAGGCAAGATTGATTTCTAGAGTATTGGAGTCCTGAGGCAACACAGTTGGAATAGGCTTCCTATTTACCCCACCGTAAGTCAATTTAGGGTGAGTGGCATAAATAAGAGAACCTCTGAGGGTTGCAATAGCAAGGTCCCCCAAGCCCATTGAGCTCTAGCATCTTCCCAGGTTTGGCTTATGGTGGAATTGACGTTGTGAAATATCTTTGCAGATTCATGTTTTGCAATCTTATCCAAAATGCAATTTAGTTTATCTCCTTACTCCTGTTAATATAAATTGCATATAGCATCTGCAGCCATTTATAACAAATGTTACACACTTTTGGCTTTCTAGTAGGTATTGGCAGTCACAATTTTATGCTATCCTTTGCCATTTACAGTACTGTAATTTGGCAACTGACTAAAACACATAGTAGATTAAAAAGTGATACAATTGCTATATAAATGTAAATAAAAGGATGGTAGTATTCATCATTAGTTTATGTTATTTTTCCTTCCCATTAACCTACAGTTCTTAAAAGATGAGGTTCAGATAGGTAAATTATATCTTCCAACTTAAGAGACAATCCAAGTATATTTGATTCCTAAAGTAGCTTGTATAATTTATATGAATGATGACAAAACTGGCTAATTCCAATGATACTTCCCCCAATGACATATGTTTGGGGGAAAAAGGTTTGCTAAGTTTAATATAAACCATGACCAAAGGAGTTTGGATGTGGCTTAGGGGACGTTCACACTTATGCCCATATCCACCCACCGGGTCTCCATCCTATTCCCCAGAGAAACTGCATAGAGGATGGCTTCCCGATGGTCATTTTTAAAACCAATTCATTTGAATGGGTTTTTAAAGCAAACCGCCGGTGTCCGTATGCAGCCTCTCTGCGGGGAAACCGGTTTTTTTTGCACAGACACATAGTCCTGCATCATATAGTATGGGATAAGGAAAAGGGAAATTGTACTCATCCCTCCAACGATAAAGCCTTTTAAAGTCCAAGTTCCAGTCCAAGTTAGGTGTCCTGCATGTCCAACGGGTGGAAACGGGTGCAAGAGTGAACGCCCCCTTACTCCTTTTTTTCCCTTTGAGAACACGTTGACCCAGCCAAGCATGCATGTACAATATTGTACAAAAGGTTTAGATAGGTATTGAAAAAATGCTGCAAAGTAAGAATGCTTTGGAAAATAGAAAAGTTAATAGTTTATTAAGTGAATGAAGAAAAGAAAAATCTAAATCCGATTTGGTGTGATCACTCTTTGCCTTCCGTAATATCTTCTATGGACATTTGTAGACAGTTTTTGAAGGAACTCAACAGAAATGTGGTTGCAAACTCCTTGGAGAACTAACCATGGATCTTCTGTGACTGTAGGCTTGCTCAAATCCTTCTGTCTCTTCCTGTAAGCCAAGACAGATTCAATGGTGTTGAGATTAAGGCTCTGTGGGGGAACACATCACTTCCAAGATTCTGTCTCCAAAGGGTGGTTACGCTAAATATTGATGCGATTTACATTTCTTTTTGGAACACTTTATTTGGTTATGATAAGAATAAAGCATATGCCGGCAGCTCTCCGAAGTAGATAGAAATTAACTTTTAATTCATAAAAAATAAAATTATAACAAACAGTGAAAAAAAGGAAAAGACAAACAAAAAGAAAAAAAAAACTAAAAACCGAAGAATTTACCACTATGAAGACTTCATACAGATGAGCCACAAATACCTTTTTTCTTCATTACTTTTTTTTGTTACTTGACAAAAATAAACTATCAATACTTAATTTTTTAATTATTATTATTTTTTATATTCTTACTTTGCACCTTTTTTTATTGCACACATGCCATGTTCATACAAATTTTTGGTGCAGTTTTTGAAGCCAAACGTAAGACCATATTAAAAAAAAGTAGAATTTTTATCATATAATTTTCCTCACTTGCTCCTGACGTGGTTTCAAAAATGGTATCACCACACAGGTGTAAAAGTGCAGTAAAACCCCTAGTAGTTTTCAGTGCCTTTTCTTGCTATAAAGATGCTTAATTGAAAATACTGGTTGTTAACCGAAGCTTGACGCTGACGGAGTGAGTATAATTACCGGCAGTGGCCCGGATTCATTAAAGTATGCTAAGCCTTTGCTTAGCTTAGTCAAAGTGTAGCAAAGCTTAGTATTCTTTAATGAATCCTGTCCAACGGAAGGGAGAACAAATTTTGATATAAAAAAAATACAACATGCAAAAGTTTTGTTACAAGAAAGCAATTAGGACAAAATAGAATCCAAAGGAAGTCCAGTGAATATGTGATTGACTAAAGCTCCAGTTTGACTGACATAGGTTATTTTTCTCCGGCGGAACCACAGAATGTTCCACATAACATAATCTACATTTAATGACAATGAAATGTGCAGAATTTATGCATTTGGTTTTGCTGTTGTCATTTTTCATGCCGAAGATGAATGAAGTGGCTCTATGTATTTTTAAATCTTTATAATTTTGGCAGCCCGGGCTCTTTAATCATACGAACCGAAGCCGGCAGAATGTTAGAAATGACAGAGAATTTGCAAATGAATGTTTGTAAAAGATTCATGTTACCTCTGTTGACATACAAGTTAAATGTTATAATTCTAAGGAAACTGGGGACTGATGATGAAAGATGATTTTTAAGATCATGTTCCTTGATTAGTATAATTGCAAGAAGCTGTAAAGTGATGCTGTCAAACTGCATCAAACAGTAATACATTTAAACTTATTTCCCCAAGATAAAAGCCGCAGATACGGAGATTCCTCGCATTAATGCTGCGGTCACATAAGGACACTATGTGCATTGTGATTTCTTAGCGGGGTTTATATACTTTCTATGCTTTTTTCATTTTTTAACATATTTGTCAAGTGTGAACATGAACATACAAGAACTTGAAACTTCACTTCATTAACCAGTTTGGAATGACATTTTATAACAGTATTTTACAAATACAGATAAGAAATTAAATATTAAAATATAAGAGTGACTAGTGAGCCATCAGCTAGCAGGAAACAAGCTCTTATTGATTTGTTCTTCTGATAATCCTAAAATATCCAAATTGATCATCTACACTCTTGGTACTTTTATCTACTGGCTGGTTGTGGTCATAAGATCTGAAACTAAATCACTCTAAGACTGAACTACTACTGTTTCCACCATCTAATAGATCTGTCCCTGATATATCCATTGTAGTCTCAGGCCTTACTATAACTCCTAGGCAGCAGGCCCACTGCCTCGGGGTCATGTTTGACGCAGACCTTTCCTTCATCCCTCATATTGAATCACTCGCACGTTCATGTCACCTCCACCTCAAAAACATCTCCAGAATACGCCCTTTCCTTACCAGAGATACATTAAAGACACTTACTGTCTCTCTGATTCATTCTCGCTTTGACTACTGGAACTCCTTACTAATTGGTCTTCCCCTTACTAAACTCTCCCCTCTACAATCTATTCTGAATGCAGCGGCCAGGCTCATCTATCAGGCTAGACGCTACAGCGATGCCTCTGGTCTGTGCCAGTCGCTACATTGGCTGCCTATTCATTATAGAATAAAATATAAAGTTATTACTCTCATCCACAAGGCTCTCCATAATGCTGCACCTCCCTACATTTCCTCTCTCATCTCTGTCTACCGCCCAACCCGTGTTCTCCTTTCACTCAATGACCTAACACTTACATCCTCTATTATCAGAACCTCCCACGCTTGTATACAAGATTTCTCCTGAGCTGCACCACTTCTCTGGAATGCTCTATCTCGGACAATCAGATTAACTCCCAATTTCTACAGCTTGAAGCGCAAATTAAAGACAAATGTTTTCAGACAGGCCTTTCACAATTCTTAATGGAAACCCTTCCATACTATCATTAGAATCCCCAAAATTTAACCCTCCTCTGTTCCAGCTCCCACATTACCCCACGATATGATGACATTTCAGGCTAACTCTATATGTCCAAGCACCATCCACATGTTAAAGGACACGGCTGGTGACGGCTCAAAGTTTTATGTTGGTGTAATGACAAACCTCTATTACAAAACTGTCTGACCACTGCATAAGCAATGCCGCCCCTGCTACCTCTTGTGTCACCCCCTCTACCTCATAGATTGTAAGCTCTTGCGAGCAGGGCCCTCAGTCCCATTGTGTGAAATGACTTTTCTTGTAATGTGTCTTTGTTTGTATTCGAACCCTACAAATTGTACAGTGCTGCGGAATATGTTGGCGCTATATAAATAAAATATATTATTATTATTATTATTATTATTATTATTATTATTATCATTATTATAAGGTCTCCTTCACATGGTGGCAATTTTCATCAGTATTTGTGAGCCAATTCCCCCTTCTGGTATCCAGAACATGGGAGAACATTCCCTCCAAGTTGATGGTATAATATTTGTAATGTCTAAAGGACATCTAATGAAAGGTGGGGCCTGATTGGCCTCTTACCTTCACTGTTGTGAGTTGTCACGACCACAATTAGGCACATAAAAACCCCAGACAAGGGTGGCTGCATCTCTTGGTAGCAACAAGACAATGCAAGATGATCACTGACTGGGGCCATTGTAGCAACATTTAGAAGGTGGGATCTTGCAAGCGAGAATACTGGTCAGCCTTCTTCATCTCAGCTGCAGAATGTGTCTAGAATGAGACTTTGTGCACTGCCTATTTGTATGTAGTACAGTGACCGCACTATGCCATGCACTGCTGCTGCATTGAAAGGGGAGCTGAGAGCCTACCATAGTTAGTGACCAAGTGAGGATTCATCTACTTACCTGTGGATTAACCCAAGCCTTCATGCCATAGACATCATACAATAAAGGGATCCATTTGGCAACCTACTTAAGATGTATGAACGCTTTGAGGAAGGATTAATTAGGTTGGTAAACAAAATAGTAGATCCAAAGCAGGAATGGTACTCACAGTTCGTAAAAATCTTTAGTTCTTTATTATTACATGCTCTATTGCAGGATGAACTTACTGAAAGATGTATGGGCAATGGCCGTTTTGTGACTCCTCGTTTCCTCTGGCCCATTAATTAAGATGGCTTCAGCAAACCTATGGGCAGTATATGTCAAGAACGTTCTTTGTTCTCCCTGGGTCTTCTTTTAATGGACACAATTACTGCTAGGACATTCATCTTTATTATTATTCATCCTATGTCTATTATTAATCTTCTAAATAAACATCAGGTTTCTGTATAGGCAATTTAAGATAAAAGGAAAAAAGATCCAGTATTTGTTTTATCCATAAAACCTAAACGCTATCAAAGGACCATATAAAAGGCATGCATTTGTAACTTGCTTATGCATCTCTGACCATGTGGTCCTTAGTCATAGCGCTTTGCTTTCATTTTGGATGATGGGCGAGCTTGCTGAAGCTTTTTTTCCATGCACTGGAATTTTATCTGATAAGTGGTGAGCTGGTGCGTCTTTCTAAATTTGTGTTTAATAGACTACTATGTAGTTACGACTAGGATGGGGAAAGCTTGCACCTATCTGATGATTTTCTTAAGTGTCTCATTAAACAGCAGACTGTAAAAGATTAAAAGAACAAGTCGAATGTACTTTACTTAGACATCATACTTAAGATCATAATTTCAGTAGAAAAAAATATTTGCTCTTATATCATTGCATTGTGTACACAATTTCACAAGAAAATTTAATCTCCTGTCAAGTTGGTCATACACCTAAGATAGCTTGTTGGTTGGAGGCTTGTTATTCTTTCCCGAACATATATGTGCTTACAATATGTATGGAAACAAAATTCCCTGACATCTGCCAAATTTGATGGATTAATCTAATGTGATTGGCCACCATTAGATAGTTATCGATGTGTACTTGGGTTAACTCATGTCAGGTTTGGGATATGTGTGGGAAAGTACTCCTGGCACAAATGTTAAATTGATCTAAAGACCCGTATGGATACAGCAGATTCCAAAAGAGTGTTATTTTGGCACCTGCTATGCGCATATACTGTGTGTCAGCGTACCTTATATTGTAACTGTGTAACAGATCATTACCTGCAAGGCAAGCACAAAAAAAAAAGGAAAAACTGCAAAACTATGGATTACCATGACTCCCATTTAATAAACTGTGGTGTACTTTATCACTAACCTGAATAATTTAGATATTTTTCCAGTCCTTTGCATGGCTTCTGTAAATGTACTTCTTAGGGCGGGTTCACACCTGTGCCCGGTCTCTGCTTTGCAGGTTTCCGTCTTCTGCCTGAGAAACTGGACAGGAAACAGACACCCAGCAGTCACTTGAATGGGTTTGCAGAGTGTCTGCCTGTGAGCTTCTTCTACCTCTCTATGGCGAAACCGTGTTTTTTTTTTGTTTTTTTTTTTAACCGGACACAAAGTCCTGCATGTCTGACTTTGTGTCCAGTTAAAAATAACAGTTTTGCCACAGAGAGGCACAAGTATGGGTTTGAAAAGTGACCGTCGCCTTTCCGTTTCCTGTCCAGTTTCTAGGGAAGAAGATGGAAACCTTCAAAGCGTAGACTGGACGCTGGTGTGATCCCGCCCTTATTTTACTAATTTTTGTTAAACTTTTAAGACAAAAAAGAAGACCTATTAGTTGCAACAAAAATTCAAGAAAATCAAAATTCCTAAGAATATCAGATCAGTGTCAGAGTCTAATATCCAGAACCCTGATCTATCTGCTGTTCTCAGCAATTGATACTCAAAAAATGGTAGTGCTAGTGTGTGGTTGAAATGAGTCAATGCATCTTAACTCCAATTTAAGTGAACCTGAGCTGATCTGAAGGAATCTTGTCTGACCACATTACACAGAACAAAGCTGTCTGCTTGCTGCTCTATTCTCTGTGTATCAAATGCTGAGAAAACACAATCTGTGGGCTTGTCGCAGATGTTTGACCTCATCAATCTTACATTGATGACCTATCCTTAGGATACAGTAGGACATCATTATTTTACTCTAATTATATACAGCATTGCTCAATAGTTTTTGAGAAAAAAAGTGCTTAAAAATAAGAATGCTTTCAAAAATAGAAGTATTAATATGTTATCTTTGTTAAGAGGTAATGTGGTGGCTCAGTGGTTTTCACTGTAACCTTGCAGCGCTGGAGTCCTGGGTTAAAATCCTGCCAGGAACATCTGCAAGGAATTTGTATGTTCTCCCCATTTGTGTGGAGTTCCTCCCATTTTGCAAAGACATACTAATAGGAAAAAAAAGTACATTGGCATACCTAAAAAATAAATAATAAATATTTTTGTTAAGTAACGAAAGGAAGTGAACAAAAGAGAAATGTAAATCACATCAATATTTGGGCTGACCACCATTCATGAAGGAATCCTAGGAGTGATATGACCCCCACACAGCCATGATCTTATCATTATAGTCTGTATGGGATTATATGAAGAGACAGTAGGATTTGATCAAGCCTACATCTACAGAAGCTCTGTGCTTAGTTCTCCAAGATGTTAGGAACAATTTTCCTGTTGAGTTCTTATAAAATCTGTGTACAAGTGTACCTAGAAGAATTGATGCTGATTGATTTTCTTTATGATTTGCATCTGTGATCAGGAAAAGATTCCAGCCTACATGTAAACCATATTATCAATCACTGACAGCAAGCAGAGATCTGTATAGTGAGGGACAAATACAACAAATATATTAAAAAGTCACGTAACTATTCCATAAGCAGTGAATACAGTTGATTTGTATAAAACTTCAAAATCACTTGAACATACAGGCAATATTCCAGCTTTAAGGGTAGATGGATAAAACCAGCTGACATACTGGAACAGAAATCCTGGTTTTGTTGCAATGTTATTAAATTAATCCAATGTTATAAGTTCACTCATCTCTATTAGATACATACACATGATTGGAGAGTCATAGAAGACGGCCAAATGTTTAGAAACACAAAGAATGGATAATAGGCAAGGGAAGATATTCTATGCCAGTTGAAGTTTGCCTCAGGTTTAGTATCAGGGGAATAGTAAAGAAATGTACATGACATATGTGGTGCACAGTGTCCTCTACTTATTCAGCACTCCTGGGATTCAATTTAAGAATATGGTTAATCCAACCAGTAACCATTTCTACATTATCCTGAAAGTAACTAAATGTTAATGTTTAAAAATGCAAAGGGAATTAAACACCAAATGGCACAAAATATGTCATTTCTCTTAAAAGGTTAATGTCAGGGATATGTTTGTATTGTTGCATAGAATGGGTAGACGATGAGGATGTATATGGGTAGAGGGTCTTTGTAATGGAAATACAGTCAACAATGCTGTTTACTTTCTAATATTGGTTTATAACATAGGTCCAATCCTCATGTTCACAGAGCGCTACATTCAAATTAGGGATCGAGAGCCACATTCGAAAAAAAAAAAAAAAGAGGGAAACATGTAAAAATAAGTTATGCAATCACAAGTATTTGTAGATATTTAGAGGGGTTGTCCAGTTTCAGACCAATATTGAGACAAAAAAAATGTTATTGTTCGTGTAATAAAAAAGTATACAATTTTCCAATATAATTTCTGTATCAATTCTTTACAGTTTTCTATATCTCTGCTTGCTGTCATTCATTCTAGTGGCTAAAATTGTGACCATGGTCATGTGATATACAGTCCATGGTCATGTGATATACAGTCCATGGTCATGTGATATACAGTCCACAGGTTTATAAGATAACACCATCATTTGCAATATATCAGGTCATTACATGCAAATGCTTAAAGGGATTTTCAAGTGATAAAGAAATTGAACTGCCTAGAGGAAATGTTCTAAAATAAAGTTGCTCACAAGTTGAATCCTTTGCCACTGGATGCTAGTGCTCCATTGGGTCCATGCCAGTCTCTGTTTATGTATCTGGAGTGAAGATGTGTCTTACTATCAGGTAAACACTACATCCACGGACTGAACTTATTAGTATGCCCTACATGTTAGGGCGGGTTCACTCCTGTGCCCAGTCTCCACTTTGCAGGTTTCCGTCTTCTACTGAGAGAAACTGGACAGGACAGAAACCCGACAGTAAGTTTTCAAACCCATTCACTTGATTGGGTTTGCAAAGTGCCCACCTATTTGCATCTTCTGCCTCTCCGCAGCGAAACTTTTTTTTTTTTTTTTTTTTTTAACCGGACGCAAAGTTCTGCATGTCCAACTTAGTGTCCGATTAAAGAAGCACACAGGCCGTCACTTTCCAAACCCATTCAAGTGAATGCATTTGAAAACTGATCATCGGGTTTCCATCTCCTGTCCAGTTTCTCTCAAAAGAAGATGGAAACCCGAAAGCAGAGACTGGGTGCAGATGTGAACCTGCCCTTAGTATCAGCACTGGGGCCAGTGTTTGACCTCAGGAGTCACGTGTCAGTACAACATGTCATGGCTCAGGGGATACCTGAAACATCCTAGTCCTTTAAAAGTCCTGGACTGGTCCTTTAAATTGTGTAATCTGTTGGAAAAAGCTCAATGATCCTTGAATAATATATTTAATAGGAATAAATGCCTTCACATCAAAAGATTCTCTTTCTTTAAATCTAGTTAACACTCCTCTGATGAAAACCTGAGGATTTGACAGCTCAAGCAGAATTTTAAAAACTTGCTATATGTCGCAGGACAGATAAAATATTGTATTAAAGAATAGCGGAAGAGCTAGCATGGCAGGAAGAAGACATGAAGCAGCATTAGCGGGATATCAGATTGACATCACTAGATCATAATGCCTGGGAATATCTGGGGTTACGTGCAGTAATGTATTCCTTGCTTCAGATTGCATTTGTCTATATCTATCACAATAATAAGCGAATATAATATATATGAATCATGGATTTTGCACAATTTGGAAATGATACATATAATGTATATTCACATGTGTCCCTAATGTGTATAATACTGAGCACAAAGTACCCCCTGTTGTAAGATATAAAGATATTAGATGCAGTGAATGATTTCCATGATCATATAAAAGCATGAGGCCAAAGGGTTTGTTTTGGAATAAATCTGATCATGAGATGTTAATGCACCGATACATTCTCTCTATGATTCATTCTGCTCCATTTTTTTATATTCTTCTTTTTATATTTTTACATGTGAAATGCAGTTTTATCCTCCACTAAACATGAGAAATTTACTTTTATGGTAAATTGTTATCTTTAATGATAAAACTAAAATAATCAAAAGGCCAAAAGGTAAAACTATAGAGTATTAGAAATCTTTTGTGGTAACAAATGAAGAAAATCAAAGTCACCTTTGTATAGTTGGATGATACTTTAGTGTTTACATGTAGACATTTTGTTGCACTTTTTGCATTGATTTATGGGCATGCATTTTTTTTTTTTTTTTTTTTTTTTTAAATGTAGATTGTAAGCCCCATGTAGGACTCACAATGTATATTTTTCCCTATCAGTATGTCTTTGGAGTATGGGATGGAAATCCATGCAAACAAGGGGAGAACATAAACTCCTTGCAGATGGTTTTTTGCCCATGGCAGGATTTGAACACAGGATTCCAGTGCTGCAAGGGTGCAGTGCTATCCACTGAGCCACCGTGTGGCCCCAATGGGTGTGCATTTTCATAAAATTCTTCATTTTTCAAAACTTTCCTCTTCTGCAACACACAAAGATAGCAACACGGTTGATCTAGTTTTCTGATGACTTCTTGCAGTTCCTATATTTACTAACTCTTCTCTTCCACTTTTTCAAAATAACCTATTTTACGTTCAGTATCTTCTCTCCTTTACAGAACACACCAACCCATTATACACATAGGATTCTTCTGCCATTAACACCCAGCTTCTCTCAGATTCTCTACAATTATCACTGTCCCCCATCTCTTTACTCTCTTACCCCAACCTGACCACCAGTCATTATAATGAGATTCTTAACCCCTTCCTGCCGTGGGCATTTTTTGATTTTCGTTTTTTGTTTTTGACTCCTCCCCTTCCAAACCCCATAACTATTTTATTTTTCCACTCTAAAAACCATATGAGGTCTTAATTTTTGTGGGACAAATTGTTCTTCATGATGCTACCATTAATTATTCTGTACAAAGTACTGGGAAGCTGGAAAAAATTCAGAATGGAGTGGATTTGAAGAAAAAGTGCATTTGAATATTCAGGTTGAACCCAGCTCAGCATGAACCAATTCACCCATCTCTAACTGTAGCCATCTGCACATATAAGGACACTGACTGGTGACGGCATATACAGCTTTATTTGTGAAATTAAAATAACCTTTATCATAAAAACAGCTTGACCACTGTATAAGCAATGCTACCTCCTATGTTGCCCCTTCTACCTCTTATGTCACACCCTCTACCTCATACATTGTAAGCTCTTGCAAGAAGGGTCCACAGTCCCATTGTGTGAATTGATTTTTTACTTTGTGATGGAGGGGTTGGGTTGGGGGGGGGGTTGGACCAGCGGGGGTGCAGGGGAGGGGGGTGGAAGCAAGATGTAAGTAGTGAGGCCATGGGGGGAAGAAGGGGGCCCGGGGGCAACATAATCAACAGGAAATCGCTACATAGAAGTGGCTCAGCACCACACCTGACCCGCAGATGAAGTATAGTAAAATAAAATGAATATAAACTAGTCAATAGAGGGGGCAATTAAAGGAGATTACAAATAATCACATAAAAAGCTGGCTCATATTTCTTCTTAAGCTGAGTTCACACAGGGTTTTTTGGTCCGGATTTTGATGCGGAATCCACCTCATCTCCAGCCCCAAAAAACACGTCCCATTGACTTCAGTAGGAGCCGCTCAGTTCTTTTTTCTACTAGCGTTTTTTTGCCGTTCACGCAAAACAGAAGTGAGCTGCCCTATCTAGACGCGGATTCCGAGACTGAATCCACCGCTTGACACTCCCTCCCGACTAGGCCCATTAATTTGGGCCTAATCCGGAGCAGAATGCCACACCTGGATGCCGGTACACTGCACCGGCATCCAGTCGCGGCTAGCGTTTTTTTGGACCGGATTCTGAGGCAGCCTCCATGTCAAAATCTGGTCCAAAAAACCCTGTATGAACTCAGCTTTACAATATCCACCTAACATTACCAGCAAGTTTTGCATAATCTTGCCAGCTACACTGCCGTATTCTGTAGTAATAGATATTAGCCACTGAGGTCAGTAAAACAGCTAACCATACTGTCCCATAATATGGCCATTGACAGTGCAAGATTGATGGAGTCAATGTGCTCCATATGAGTAAATGGGAGAACACAAGATTAAATGAGGCCTGAAAGAGATGTACTGTATGTATTCCTGACCACTGTAGAAGGTAAGTAATGTATAGATAACAATCCTTCAGCTTTGCCCTTGCCTTACCTATAGGTCAAGAGGAAGGTGTGTGGGAGTATTCAAAATGTTACACTACGTTCACATCAGTGACTTTCCAAGGATCAGAAGAATGGATAAAAAGTCCATGAAATAACAACAACGAATGTCTACATCCAATCTTATCTAGTATGTAACTATATGTAATCATCAGGACTCTGGGAAATGCAGTTATAACTGCAGTTTGAATGTACTATCCGTCCCTTATCTTCAAGTTGGGTCTCTTGGTAAGCCCCTACTGGTCTTGAAGGGGTATAACTCGTAGAGAGGTGTATTCATTATCTCAACCTAAACATTCAACCAGGAATCAGTATTAGGTCTGACTAGGCATTGCACTGTTGACTATAGGAGTGATCTTTCAAATTTGGTAACTGGGCTGTTACTTTGTCCCAGTCAAAAGCTACTTATATACATAATCTCTGGGGCATTAATCGGGTTTAAACCTGGGTCACACAAATGAATTGGGCCATGTTAATTGACCAGATGAGTGATATTAGTACAGACTGGGTGTAACATCTCTGCCTGTTCGGGCCTCTGCGCCACCCTCTGCTCGCGTGCTGCGGCGCAGGAGGCGTGTGCAGTTTGATAATTTGCTTAAAGTTTTTAGTTGCACTGTATGAACACGGCTCTAGTTCTGTGATTGTATTTGTACCACACCCATCTTCTGCCCTTGTTGTCTCTGTCCATTAAGTGGTTAAATTTTGTCTTGCCTGTAATTGACAGCCTGCCTTCCTGTCAGGTCCAGGGCGGGTTCTTCCTCCCCTATTTGGTCTTGGCTCTCATTCACACCAGTTCTTGCTATTGCCGTGTGCATACTCGCTCCGTGCTGTCACTATTTTGCTTGCTGTCTTATCCTTGACCTTTGGCTTTCCTCACTGACTATTCTTTGGACTCCGATTTGGCACTGCATTGCTCGACTAGCTGACCTCCCTTTGTTGTTATCCGTCTTGTCTGCGTTTTGTGTGTCACATATACAGGAAGGGACTGTCTTCGTGGTTGCCGCCTATTACGTAGGATAGGGCCTGGCAATAGGAAGGGACAGTTGGGGGCTTCAGCTTACTACTCACTGTCTCTTGTGTCCCACCCCAGGGGTTTCAACAGCTACTGGGGAATTGCTGTCCTATCAATTCCCTAACACTGGGTTTATGCTTGTTATCTAATTCAGGTTTCGGACTTATTACATGTTTTATCATGTGTCCCTCTTTACCATCAGTAAATGGTAACAGATGATGGTAAGCATTACATAAGGTATTTTCCTATATGGGCTGTCCTTTAGTATGTAGCCAGTTAGCTGGGCTTTAGCTTATTGTTCTAAATTCCTTAGATTGTATATGTTGGGTAATGTTCTGTAACCTAATTGATTTTTGATGTCATGTTGAAAGATATTCCTTTTTAAACACTATATTTTTATATTTTATCTTAATAAAATCTAAGTTTTAGTATTTAAACACTTTTCCTTCATATCTGTGAGCTCTCATAACTGAGGTATGATTTTGACACCCCAGTGACTCTATACATCACATTCATAGAAACCAATGTAGAAAATAAAACAAACCAAACATAAAAGTGATCACAAAAAATATCAGTCCAAAAAAGCCAAGTGCAAAAGGTAATACATCCCATAGTTTACATACCATATTTGACATTCATTCCATCTATGGCTTTGTCTTGACCCTACTGACTATTACAATATTTGCAGTGACTTTTTAGCCATTTTATGATGTTCCTGAAATGAATCAATATAGATACAAGTATAGTTTAGAAAATGTTTCATAAATATAAGTTAGTTAAGTAGATGGATGACGGATAGACATTCTTTTATTATTATGTGTTGGGTCGCTTGCATTTGTCAGCTAAAATGTTCCCTCCATCTTACCGCGTTGCTTATTATGTTCTGGATTGGGTTTCTTGGCCTTTTCATTCTTGCATATCCTTCATCGCCTTCTCTGTTTTTTCCTGAATTCTCTATAGAAATCCTATTAAACAGCTTTCACTACAAAATTCTGTCTTTTCATGAAGTCCTTTCAATGCCCTGTTCCTTTACATATCTCAGCTCTCACAATACCCCATTCATACACAATGTTCTTCTCATGTCTGACTTTTTTCTAACCCCATCCTCACTAAAACTCCATGATCTGTCTATAACAGTTTGAATAACCTATAGAGAGCATCTATAAATCTATATATTGTAAAGTATAAGATGTAGTGAAGGACAGTAGGCTATAGAAAGATATTCTATTTGCAGGGTGAAAACAAAAAGAAGAAGCAGACAGAAAAGTAGAAGATGCAGACTCCAAAACTTTGTGGAGCTCATACAATAGATAAAGTATGTGAGCTTAGACAACGCCTTGACTGTCAAGGTTAACAAGACTGGATCTTTCTGCTGATTTTCATTTACATACTGTAAAAAAGATACCCGTATATACTCGAGTATAAGCCGACCCGAATATAAGCAGAGGCCCCTAATTTTACCACAAAAAACTGTGAAAACTTATTGACTCGAGTATAAACCTAGGGGGGGGGGGAATATAGCAGCTACTAGAAAATTTCAAAAATTAAAA
Organism: Leptodactylus fuscus; assembly: GCF_031893055.1. Classification (NCBI taxonomy): domain Eukaryota; kingdom Metazoa; phylum Chordata; class Amphibia; order Anura; family Leptodactylidae; genus Leptodactylus; species Leptodactylus fuscus. Next base: position 62,205,792 of record NC_134269.1, read on the forward strand.
TGGTTGGAGTTTTTGGGTGCAGTAGATGCTGGGTGCTGGGAAAGGGGAGGGGGTGTTTTGGTTGTCTGTCTGCCCCTTTGCTGAGGTTGAGGACTGGGATTTTTTCCCTCACTTGGAATCCAGCCTGGCTGAATATAGGGTATCTGCAGTGCTCCTATTAACCCCTTCCCGATGGAACAGGAGCACTGCAGATACCCTATATTCAGTAGACCGGGCACTGTCAGACAAAGGGATACCTAATGTGTTTGTGTTTCACAGTAATTTTCTACTTTTATATGTATTCTAGGGAAAGGAGGGATTTAGAACTTTAATTTATTTTATTATTATTATTATTGTTATTATTATTTTTTTGTACTATTTTATGGGAGATTCTATACTTTACGATTGTGGCTGGTCATACCCCCCCCCCCCCCCAAAAAAAAAAAAAAAAAAAAAAAAATGTTTTTTTTTTTTTTTTTGCTTGACTCGAGTATAAGCCGAGGGGGGCTTTTTCAGCACAAAAACTGTGCTGAAAAATTGGGCTTATACTCGAGTATATATGGTAGGTTTTTCATCTTACGTGAGCTGGTATGTCACCGATATTCTTAAGCTGGTCATAGATAAGATAGGTGACCAACTGGTAGCTGTCTCACCCAACCTCTGCTTATATATGTATGCTGGGCTCAGTGTGCATGTGCACCCAAGAACTAAAGGCTGAAATCCAACTTCCTAACCCTTATTCCTCAGATAATTGGTCAAGAGTAGGGTGGGCTCCATATAGATTAGTTCTGGGGTCCTCAAACTACGGCCCACGGGCCACATGTGGCATGCCAAGGACATTTTTCCAGCCCGTCGCATGTGGTGCTGTCACCCGGATCGCTCACTAAGGGGAATCTGGTACAGGATTATCCATTAGAGAGAGATCACTGCTTTCAGTTGTATGTGCAAATGCACATACAGCTGAAAACGTGATGTCATAAATCATCAGTGCCTGCAGTTTGAAGGAGGAGGACACCTGGCGGCGCTTGTGTGTCGTACTGAGGACCATATAATGCTATGTATGGGGGGGGGGGCGTACTGAGCAGCATATAGTACAGTGTGGTGGGCATACTGAGGAGCACATACCACTGTATGTGTTGGGTGTACTGTGAAGCATATAATACTGGGGGGGCCTTCTGTGGAGTGTATAATACCGTGGGGGGGGGCTACTGTGGAGCATATGATCTTAATTTTTTTAAAACTATATTTCGACCCTCCAAATGGTCTGATGGACAGTGAACTGGCTCCCTGTTTAAAAAGTTTGAGGACCGCTGGATTAGATAGTAGGTGGGTTCCACTGACACCAACCAACTTACATCTAATGTGCATGGACAGCTTTACCTGCTTCATTTCAATATAATGGGGAGGGGATAAAGCTTGACAAAAAAAAACCAATAGATTATCACCAATTGTAACTCAACCTGCCCTCTTAATGCAGACACGTAGTGGTTTGTAAAACAGATATAAATACACAGATAAATCTTCTACTTTGTTCTTCTCTGGGGTTTCATACAGAGAGTCAGATAAAAGAAATAGTAACCATGAAATTTTTCCAGAGTTAAATTTTTCAACAACTGAACTGTATTTCTTGGTAACTTGAAAGAAGCAGTTCATGAGCAAAAAAAAATAGAGCAATGTGTATGAATTAAAGAAGTTCTGCAAAGACAACTGGACTAACAGTAAAAGACTGATATGTAGTAATAGAAAGAATGTGATTACAGTAAGGCCGGTTTACACTGCCTCTATGGATTATGTCTGGCAGGGCCATTTAATACAGTCCAGTGAACATATTCCCCAGTTATACTGTATACAACCGAATGACCATGTTATTTGTACTGAAAAATGCAGTCCACTAAGCTTTACAATACTGTTGACGTAAAGAAATCCCAAAGTTTGCCAGCCAAATATACTCTATAAGAACACTCTTTTGTTATAAAATACAATATAGCGAAATTGGACCAAAATGTGACTTTTTTAAAAATACCCTGTACATTACCTTTACAGCTTATTAAAAAATACTCCTGTACGCTTATATAACTTCACTGTATGATTTCCATCTGTCTCTTCTGACTCAGGTTCCTCCATTGGTCTTGCAATGTTGACTGAAACAAACTAGGTTCTCCTGCTACTTTCACTATATGGCAAGTGTTTTAGGGAGCCTTCACACAATGTAATGCTGCGCTCATTCTGATCGTAAAAAGACGTTCAGAATGAGCGCGTAAAAAGCAGCTCCCATTGACTTGAATGGAAGCCGGTATACGTGTGCTCCCCATTGAAATCAATGGGAGGCTTTTTTCCCTATTGCTTTCAATGTATTACGCGCGTAACACAATGAGAGCATAGGGAAAAAAGCCTCCCGTTGATTTCAATGGGGAGCACACGTATACCGGCTCCCATTCAAGTCAATGGGAGCTGCTTTTTATGCGCTCATTCTAAACGTCCTTTTACGATCAAAATGAGCGCAGCATTACATCGTGTGAAGGCTCCCTTACAGCATCTACCCCTGGGTCCTTGTTCTTCCCAGTCCTTTTTGAGTTTCGGCATTGAGGGATTGCACAGTGCTGAACATTGTACATGCTGAGCAGTGAAGATGGGCAAACCATGCATGCCGAGACTCAGTGCACAAGGCACAAAACAATGCACATTAGGGAATTTTTTACTTTCTGTACACGATTATGTGAGCTGCCAGTCTGCCTGAGCTCCCACTCTGCTCTATTAACATCATTTAGTGATATGCTTTACAGCAGGGGTCTCAAACTCAACTCAGCATGTGGGCCGCAGAGCAAGATCCCAGCCAGTCGGCGGGCCGCACCGCGTCAAATTTAGCTCCACCCACTTTTATGTTGACTCCGCCCATTCATTTTTCATGTGCCTCCACACTGTATAATCCTCCTACAGTCACCCGTAAACTATATGTTCCCCCTCCATCTTTCCCCCAGTTACATATACACCCTTCATCTGCCCCCAGATTCATGTCCCCCCATCTCTTCCCCCAGATTCATGTCGCTCCATCTCTGCCCCCAGATTCATGTCCCCCCATCTCTGCCCCCAGATTCATGTCCCCCATCTCTGCCCCCAGATTCATGTCCCTCCATTTCTGCCCCAGTGTCATGCCGTTCTCCCCCCTCCCTTTGTCTGCCCCCAGTGTCATGAGCCCCTTCATTCCACCTCAATGTTTAAAGAGGACCTTTCACCATTTTGCCCACAGGCAGTTCTATATACTGCCGGAAAGCTGACAGTGCGCTGAGTTCAGCGCACTGTCGGCTTTCCCGATGTGGGCCCAGTGTGAAGAGCTTACGATCATCTCACATTCCAGTCCAAAAATGGCTAGACGCAACTGGATGCCAGTGCAGTGCATCGGCATCCAGTCGTGGCATTCCACTCCAGATTAGGCCCAAATGAATGGGCCTAGTCGGGAGGGAGGTGTTGCAAGGCAGATGTCCACAACTGAATCAGCTGTGGAATATGTCTGAAGAAAGGGCATGTCGCTTCTTTTTTCCACGAGCGGGAACAAACCGCTCTCGGAAAAAGGAAATGCTGATTCCCATTGATTTCAATTGGAGGCGGTTTTTTGAGCTGGATTCTGACACTGATTCCACATCAATATCCAACCCAATAAATCCTGTGTGAACTAGCCCTAATTGAAACAAAAGGTTTTTTTTGAAACTCTGCCTCCCATTCATTTGAATGGGAGATTCAGCAGAAACCACCAGCAGAATGAGCATGAGCATGGAGAAACTGCCGGCGTTTCCATAGATATAATCAATATTCTGTGATTTCCAAAGCCATGCCGGTCCGCACTGCTGGTTTTACTGCAAAATGGGCATGGGATTCACTAGAATCCCATCCACTTTGCACTTTCTGTAAAATGCTACAATTTTTCCCGTGGCATTTGCGCCGTGGGCAAATCACGGTGTTTCCAATCCGTGGGGCTCTGGCCTTAGGCTCCAAATGCCTCTGTATGAACATACCCTTAAGTAACTTTCTAACAGGTTTAATCTTATAGTAGGAGTGTGCCATTTACAGTGTTTGTATAGTTTTACACAGTGTATGTAGCAATGCTATGGTGATCTAACCACTGCTCTAAAAACCTCACGAATAGATCCAGGTGAGAAGAATGGGTCATTTAGTCAATAATTGCAATTTCTTTAACTTTTTTAAACTTATATCTTAAAAAATTGCATGTAGAAGACAAGAATTATACTGTACCTGAAACCCACTGTTGACTTGTTAAAAACTACACGGGGTCCATCAAACAGACCAAGTATTACTCATATAAAACAATACTCAGCATATATTTGTATTGGCAGTGCACATCTTTCTAGATATTTTCTATGAAGATTTCACAAATAGGTCACTTTGGTACTATTCTAGAAACTCTCTCTTCAGGACTGAAAAGGCTTATAGACGACGTAAAATAATCTCCTAAATAGGAGTATTAGGAGTGGTTTCTTTTCATTGAATAATCCATGTTGATTACCATGTCAATAGCCTGAATCAATCGCATACGCAGCCTGTTTTTCACTTTGAGGCATCTTAAATGTGCTGAAAAGAGATTTTTCAGAATGCTGTATTACCAAAGGGGAACACAGATTTTTCTATTGATGTGAAATACAAGGAACTACATTATATATATATTTTTGTTGCTGTTTCAATTAAAGCCCAGCAGATCCCCTGATTTAACTGCGATGAGAAATGACTGTATAATACGTGTGAAAGGGGCTCTATCACTGGGAAAAGTCATTTTTAGCTAATCACATCCTTGCATTGGCTTTAGAAAGGCTATTCCACACTTACCTTTAGTATGTAGATTGCCTCAGTCCGTTTTTATTCATATTCTAATAAGCTTCCAGCCAGCACAGGAAGTTCCCAGCAGCACTCGACTCTGCTATTATACAGAAGAACATAGAGGCGGCGCTGCAGTCGGTTTTCGAGCAGCAATGGGGACGCCCCCATCGCATCTCCTGCGCTGGGGGACGCCCCCATTGCTGCAAGAGAACTAATTAGCATACCGGTACAAACTGGGTTAAGGTGATATTGTCAGTCCTTAGGGAGAGACCACCTATATGGAATCCTGTCATAAGACAGGCTTGCACATTCCAGTGAGCGCCCTCTATTGGTTCACATTGGTACAAACTGGTATTTCGAACGAATGGCGCGGCGGAGAGCACTTTCAAAGGTAGGAGACGGATAGCCTTTCTAAAGGCTATTCCGACGTGGTGCCTAGAAAAAAATAGTTTTTAAAGAGGTTTTCCAGAAATTGGATAAATTCCATAGGTGCCTGGGGCAGGTGGCAGCTTAAAGTCACTAGCACTTACCATATGGAAGCCTGCAAAAGGGGCACTTACTGCATATAAAGAGACAGTTTACTGTGTGGGGAGCCAGTAAAGGAGGTAGCAAACTGTATGGAGGTCAATAAGGCAAAATATAGTATGGTGGATAAGGAGGGGCTTTAAACTGTGTTGGCACCCAGAAATGGGGCGCTATGACTTGTGGGGTCAGGAGCCCAAGTCAAATGTTTTCTATGGGTCCCAGTGTTTTCACCCAGTCATCTAAACATCTGTGAATCACTAGATGAGATTGTGAGTGATGATGAGGACGTGACCTATGAACCCTTCTATCTACAAAATGATATAGTAATAGTTATTTATCTGACTTCTACTCTTATTACACTGATTATTAATCGATTCTCTTGCCCTTTGCTCACAACACAAAATATATTTGCCTGTTAAGAATCAATAGGTATTTCTAAATAATATGATTGCCTGAACCTAGACCTATACCATAAATAACCTTCTCCCCAGAACATGACCTTTTTGTTTGTCTGCTTTTGATGTTCTGGGATTAGTTAATCCATGCTTGCTCCATAATGAGAATATTATATTGTCCTCTCTTATTCACTAAGAGATAGAGGAGGAGATGAAACAAACCTTTACATTAGATCGAGTAAACTTTACATTTTATACCTGTTATTCAAGAAATCATGGGTTGGGAGAAAAAAACCTTACAAACTACATCAGCTACTCTTTCATCAATAAAACACCTCCTGGGATAGGAGACTAAAATTAGGATTTTCAACCAGAAGAGAATATGGTTGTGCTTGAAAAAAACAAACCTCATATAGCTTGGAATATTATTGATATAGAATTACAGAGCTGTTACTCACCTGACATTCAAGTCTGTGAAAAAACAAATGAATGTCATTTCATATTTGTCTGATACGTCTAGATTAGAGATGAGCGAGTAGTATTCGATCGAGTAGGTATTCGATCGAATACTACGGTATTCGAAATACTCGTACTGGATCGAGTACCACTCGCTAGTCGAATGGAAAAGTTCGATGTTGCCATGTTGCTAACCTGTGAGGAATGCCCCACCCCCGATATCTATAGACTAGTACTGGAGGGGCATTCCTCACAGTTTAGCGCCATCACTGGGTGGTAAGGAACGCCCACTCTGATAGAACAGCGCTATCGACAGTATTGTCAGGAGGGACGTTCTTCACAGCCCAGCTAGACTGTCAGGCACGCCATTCTGACAGTGAAGAGATTTTGGTAACAACACCGATATCTCTTCCTCCGGGGCACATAACAGGAAATTCAGCACACCGTCGGATTTCTAGCAATATATAAAACGGCATATGCCCGAGGACATGAAAGGTTTTTAATTTTGCAACCAGAGCAATTGCCTTAGTATAGGGACTAGTATGAAGCTAATGTTAGCAATCACAGCTGCTTGTCTATTGCGATTTAACATTGATTCTACCTCATATAGTCTCTATACTATGGCAATTCCATGGTTGAGATAATGAGCCATTTTCAGGACTAAAACACCACCATTTCTTTACTTTTGATTGCGGATCAATAAAATATATATATAGCTTTGGAATCTTTGTCCAGATGTAAAATTCTAATGGTAGTAAAGAGACATAGTGTAGTTATGGGAGACTTCAACATGCCAGTGGTAGACTAGAATATCTCTAGTGCTTTTACAAGCAAAAGTGGGAATCTAATTGATGTACTTTACTGAGCAGCTCTGAAATCGCTAGATAATGCACCCAATAGAGGACAGAACATTCTAAATTTAGACCTAAGAAGTGGGGATCTGGTGTCTGAGGTTGACATGGAGGAACATTTGGGTTCCAGTAACTGTGACTGTGAATGTTAATGTATAGAGATGAGCGAACAGTGAAATATTCGAGATTCGATATTTGTTTCGAGTAAAGCCTCAATATTCGACTACTCAATCGAATATTGAATCCCATTATAGTCTATGGGAAAAAATGCTTGTTTCAGGGGAAACCACTATTCGAATAAAAGAGAGTCACGTAGTCCACGAGTAGCAGGAGGAGAGTGTTTAGGAGGAGCGCTGTGCAGTTAAAGCGCACAGACCTCATTATAGTCTATGGGGTCTGTGCACTTTAACTGCACAGCAGTTGCGCTGATAAAAAGTAAGCTCCCTCGTAACCGCAAGATGCCAGCTCTCCCGACTAGCAAAGACAAGCCTGCAGTAAAACAATGCTGGTTCTGCAGCAGGCTCGTCCTTGCTAGTTGGGAGAGCTGGCAGCTTGCTGTTACAGGGAGCTGACTTTTTCTCATAGAAATGAATTGACCAGCGTTGATTGGCCAGTGTACAGCATTCCGCCAATCAACGCTGGTTCTGACGGAGGCTCGTCTGTGAGGAGGCGGAGTCTAAAATTGGACCACAATGGAGACTGCTGTGGTCCGATCTTAGACCCCGCCTGCTTACAGACAAGCCTCCGGCAGAACCAGCGTTGATTGGCCGAATGCTGTATAGCATTCGGCTGATCAACGCTGGTTTTGAATTGAATATTTACTGCAAATAGCTAGTAGTATTCGATCGAGTACGAATATCTTGAATACCGTAGTATTCGATCGAATACCTACTCAATTGAATACTACTCGCTCATCTCTATTAATGTATTGACATAAGAGCAGACTGGGAGCAATACCACACTGCTTCATAAGTATTAGATTATAGAAGAATGAATTTCAAGGAAATGGGAGAATTTCAAGGTGGGAAAAAAACTGCAGAAGTGTATATCTAATGGACACATATTAAAAGTGCCATGTTAAAGGCAACTAAACTGTATATAAGGCAGATTAGCAAAAGTAAAAGGGAACAGAGACCACTATGGTTTACTAGAGAAGTAAGTAATAGAAAAGATGATGGTATATAAGAATTATAAAAAAAAAACCTGAAGTATAGCTGATGGAAAGCCATATAAAGTTATATAGAAGGAGGCGAAACATATTGATTCTGATTAACTATAAGAAGAAGAAGAAATGACCGAGTCTTTTAAGAATGGGGATAAATCCTTCTTCAGGTATATTAGTGATACAAAGAAGAAAAACTGTGGGATTGCAAAAAATTAAAAATGAGGAAATAACTACATTGATGGGGTAAGGTTATTACTTTCCATATGAATGGCTACTTTTGTTCAATATTTTCAGGAGGCGTCTTCCACAACTATAAAGTATCCAGTAGGAGCATAGCGTTACCACTAGTTACAGACCGAAGACTAGCGAATATGCACAAGAAGGATAGCAGAGAAGAAGCTGGAGACTACAGACCAGTTACTTCAACCCCATTAAAAATAATGATAATTAAAAAGATGATAATTTACCACCAAAAAAAAACAAGAAATTGTTGGCTTCTAAACAGAATGGCTTTTACTGAGGGCGGATCATGTCACATTAATCTCATTTGACTATATCACAAAAGTGTTGGTGCTGTGGCTATTGCCTACTTGGATTCCAGAAAGGCCACATAAAAAAACTGATAGATAAATTATCTAGTCCCTGGATAGTCCCTGGATAGTTCAGTGCACTTACTGTAGGCTGAATAGACATCATAGTGTTGTTGTTATTGGTGTACATCCAGACACGTCACAAGTGGCGTACTCCAGGGTCTGTCCTGGGTCCTATACTTTTTAATATTCTTTTAGTTGATGTAGAAGGTTTGGTATGTAAGGTCTGCCTGCCTCTAAGGTCTGCATATCAATAAAACATACTGATATGTCCAGGTGTATTATTATTTTGAAATATGTAGAAAGCAATGGTAATCTTGTGTACCACAATCGACTTTCTACTTCCACGGTGACATTTTCATAGAAATGATTATGGCTCAACATCTTGATCCTTGTCGCATGCTGATAAATTAAAATCCTCAATCTCAAAAAATATTAGTTTCTGTAAAAATTGCATATTGTTTGGTACACTTTCCATTACTGTAGTGGATTACTCATGTACGGCAAAAGGAAATACATAGAAATTCTAAAAAATAAATAGGGTTATGAGAGAATAAATTAAACATCACTTATATTATCCTGTAAACTACCAGTTGTGTTTCCTTACCTTTCTAACATTTAATCGACACTTAAAGGGATTTTACCATTAAAATCAAATTTTTCCTCACCTACCTTTAGATGTCTTCTCTGTGCTGCCATTCGGTAGAAATGCCGTTTTTTGCTGGTATGCAAATGAGTTCTTTTGCAGCACTGGGGGCTGTCCCCAGTGCTTAAACAGCACTGGGGGCATCCCCAATGCTGCAAGAAAACTCTCCAGCGCCGCCTCCATCTTCTTCAGGAATGGCCTCTTCATGCACCTTCTTCTGGCGCTTTTTGTCAAACTTCTAGGCTTCGGGTAGAGCTGACTGTGCATGCACGCAGCGACAAGAAAAATGTCCATTTACACAGTGCCATGGACCTTCTTTTTTCATCATATCTTTTTATCATACTTTGCTCTCATTGAAGAGTGGAGTGAATGTTATATGGACTGATACAATGCTCTCCTAACGTGTTATCAGAACCTAGACAACAGGGAAGAGGCCCTATAAACCTCTGGATACTGGGATAAAGATTAAAACTAAAAATCATGGAATCGAACACTACTTTACTGGATACTGAGCATAATATATCTAAATAATAATCATCTGCCAGCCGGAGATGCTGACACTGAACTAATGGACACCAATGCTTGAGACAATTCATGACCAGACAGGAGGGGAAACCTTATCTGTAAACCCCAACAGAGGAAGGACAACCTGCGCTTGCTGATCGATAATTGAAGGTTCAACGGTAGAGGTGAACTTTACTTTAATTCATGCACAAGCACAATGCATTTAACCCCTTCCCGCCGATGGCATTTTTTGATTTTCGTTTTTGACTCCCCTCCTTCTAAACCCCATAACTTTTTTATTTCTCTGCTCCCAGAGCCATATGAGGTCTTAATTTTTGCGGGACAAATTTTTCTTCATGATGCCACCATTATTTATTCTATATAATGTACTGGGAAGCAGGGAAAAAATTCAGAATGGGGTGGATTTGAAGAAAAAATGCATTTCTGCGACTTTCTTACGGGGTTTGGTTTTACGGCGTTCACTGTGCAGCCAAAATGACATGTCCTCTATATTCTGTGTTTTGGTACGGTTCCAGGGATACCAAATTTATATGGTTTTATTTACATTTTGACCCCTAAAAAAAATTCAAAAACTGTGTTAAAAATTTTTTTTTCTAAAAGTCGCCATATTCCGATGGCCGTAACTTTTTTTATACGTAAGTGTACGGGGATGCATAGGGCGTCTTTTTTTGCGGGGGCCGGGTGTACTTTTTAGTTCTACCATTTTCGGGAAATGTTATTGCTTTGATCACTTTTTATTCAAATTTTTATCAGAATTAAAACAGTGAAAAAACGGCGGTTTGGCACTTTCGACTATTTTTCCCGCTACGGCGTTTACCGAACAGGAAAAATATTTTTATAGATTTGTAGAGCAGGCGATTTCGGACGCGGGGATACCTAACATGTATATGTTTCACAGTTTTTAACTACTTTTATATGTGTTCTAGGGAAAGGGGGGTGATTTGAACTTTTAATTCTTTTTATATTTTTTTATATTTTTTTTAACTTTTTTTTTTTTTTTCTTGCATTTATTAGACCCCCTAGTGGTGTTGAACCCCAGGGGGTCTGATCACTAATGCAATGCATTACAATGCTAATGCATTGCAATTCATTGCAAAAAAGCATCCTTTCTTTTGCAGGCTGCATAGACCAGCCTGCAAAAGAGAGGATTTGCAGACAAGCCTGGGAGCCTGTACAAGGCTCCCGGCTGTCATGGCAACGGGATGTCAGCCCTGGAGCAGGCTCCAGGAGCCGGCGATCCCGGCCAAAATGGCGGCGCCCATGTGCCGCCGGGAAAATGGCGCCTCCGCCTCGCAGCGCCGGAGGGGTTAATGCCTCCGATCGGTCCGGGGACTGATCGGAGGCATTAGAGCCGGTTGTCTACTGCTTAAAGCAGTAGACACCCGGCGGCTATGGCGGCCGCCCGGCTCCCGGGCGGTCGCCATAGTTACAGACCCGACATGCGCCGTACTATTACGGCGCATGTCGGGAAGGGGTTAAAGTATAAAATCCTTTGTCAAGTGTTTAAAAGTACTTCAGGAAACAAACGAAGGACACATTTTTTTCTCTTGGGACAAATCATGAG